>NC_092863.1:11162810-11232816 GCF_032062135.1 Pyxicephalus adspersus | reverse complement strand
ATTTAGCATTGCCAGAAGGTGTTTAGACATGGAGCTCCCCTGTTTTTTCTTTTTTGCATTGGTTTCATTTGCACTTTCTGTTCACGTAAACCAAACATTGAAACTTTCTTCATTTATTCTTGCCAATGATTGTTAACAGTATTTGGTATTCCTTCAAACTCAGCAAAGACCTGGCAAGATGCCTTATCTCGGAGATGTCTATATTGTATAAGAAGTAAGTTATCTGGTGAGATCACTGGAGTGTGACGGTGGCAAATGGGAAAACAGCCCAGCGTATAGATCGTAAAAGAACTCATCAGTGTTTTTGAATGACTTTCCTTGTAAAACAGAGATACACAGTGTAGTCTTCTATCACTCCATTACTGCTCCAGAAATAAATGAGTTAGGGTGCCCACAGACTACCAATGTCATTCATGTATACCTGACCACAAACTGAACATTTTTCTTTATGCAAAAGGAGAAGGGCAGGGGGAGGAAATGCGCGGTTCTTATCTCATGGTAGAAGAATGGAAATCAATAAAGCCTAATAAACTTTTCCTACAGAAATCATCCTGCTTTTGGGTCTGGTAGCATTCAGGAAGCTTCAGATGTTTTTCTTTAATTCAAACAGACAGAATTGGTGATTGCTATCTCATGTATGGGTGGAATGTTCAGTACATGTTTACATGATTGCATACATAATGTCACAATATACTGTATAGCAACAACATACTGTTTTCAAGAAAGATTGATTTTTTTCTTTATCAATAAATATCGGTCCTTTAGTCAAGTGAAATACCAATTGCAACCAACGTATTTTGGGGGCAGGATGGGGGAAATATAAACGACTACCAATTTATGTTAGGGAGGAAGAAATAACAATGACAATGGCAGAAAAATGACAATGGAAACAGGGGGAGGAAATGCCACAGGGTAATGCTTTTCAAAGGGGCAAAGAAACACCACTGACCATCAATGCATTTGGGACCATCAATGCATTTGGGAACTAAGGCATTGCAATACTGCAATGCCTTAGTATGAATGGACCCTCACTGACCACTAGTGTCTTAGAAGAAGGGAGCTGAGGTTACTCCAATGTTCAGCTAATGGCGGGGAGGGATAGGAAGAATTTTCCTTTCACTGACCCCCAGTGCCTTGGGATGCAGATGCTGGAAGGGGAACTCTTTCACCCACTGACAGTCATTTTTTCCTTCCACTGCTAAGACCTTGAAGTTTTAAACTCTTACTGACTGATAATGCCAGGATGTTTGAGCTTTGCACTGCAGGATGGACAATACTCCTGATTTTGGCATTCTTTTGTGCTGTGCATTTTACTCCTTAATACTTTACTGTATAGACTGTGATTTGTCATATTGTTTGCACCACTGCACTCTATAAGCTGTGATTTACAATATATGTTCTTACATCAATATTTATTGTATCAACAGTTGTTGGTCTCACAATCAATTCCAAAAGTAAGAATTCACTTACCTTGAACTTCCTCACAGGGATTCCCTAAAAAAACAAACAAACAGCACCATAAATAAAGTAAAAGTTTATTCCCTTACATTTTAACTTCTAGCTGCTTCCTCTAGGTGATGTCATCAGACCTTTTTTCTAGGATCTGTGGGAAACCCAAAATTCACTGAAGTCACCCTGAGGAGGACTGTCTAGGAATGTAGAATGTATTCTTGCAAGTTTTGGGATCTTTAATATTCCCAAGATCATTAGAGAAGTCCCACTGTTAATTTTACCTAGCTCAGTTTACTGAAAGTAAAGCACAAAATCAACAAGATAATTTGCATTAACTTGCATTTTTCAATTCTCAATCATTTTTCATTTTCAATGTTCACTCTGCTTTAAATCAGAACATGTTCTGACTTAAATTTCTTTTTAGGTCTAATTAAAAACATATCATGAAAGCCAACATTTTAATAATAATAAAGCTGCATTCCCATTGTTCCACTTTCATTGTTTTCACAAATATTTTCATATATCAAACATGTTGTTTTATAAAAAAAGTTAACAGTGCCAAATACTACATTCAGTTTTTCCTTTGATTTTCATGAATAGTAAATGTGAAAATGGCATAATTCTTTGTCAAGTAACAATTATATATTCTATTTAAATTCTTGTTTACAGGGATCTAGCACGTTCCCATAGTCAAACATTGGGTTTTGTTTTGTGTGTATGGTAAGTGATTTCTGAAGGCAAGTTGTTAAGGTTATTTGTATCATCTCTCTAAAGACACTTGAAACTCATCTATTGTATGAAAGTATGAGAAATCCTGCGCTAGAATAAGGAACCATGCTGTTATAATGGAAGTCTTATTGAACGAGAGGTCTCACATTGAGCTGACCTGTTTTTTCAAAGGCACACAACATCCATTTGGACAAAGCAAACAATGTGAATTCCTCCTCCGCAGGTGTCCTCTCTGGAAACAAAAAAGGAGATAAAGGAAACATTCATTATTATTACACACCTACAGATTTATGGGCACATTCTTCTTTACCACCTACTCATACCACTACATGTATTATAGACAGAATGAGGTAGGATTAGATCCTCTGTCATATTCCTAATTTTATTTGTGTCTACAGACAAACTGAAATTTTTCATCTCTCTGTTAGTTTGGTAAAAATCTTAGGATTTCAGCATAATGATTCCATTTTAGTGAAATGCTTTAGAGTGCACATGTCATATACGGAGAATCTTATATATTAACACTACAATAACTGATAATGTAGAGAACATTTCATACCTACTAACTTGTTTTTACCCCTTTTATGGGTACCTTTTCAAATCATAAAATAAAGGTTTATAAGATTCCTGTCCCAGTGACCATTGTTGTTCAAACAGTCTAAATTGTTGCTTTTATATGTACAAATTGATAGGGATCTGATCACTGGCAGGCAACACAAGACAACCAAAGCGACAATTGGTCTTCACCAGAGCACCCTGTATGGGATGTTGGGCAGGCAAACCTAATGGCATGCTTTATAAGATGTCACCATGTAGCGGACACAGACAAAACAAGGTCAGGACAAGCCACAGGCTTATAGTCAGGAACAAGCCACTGGTAGGTACTGAAACGCTTTATATACTGAGGATCCAGCAGTAAGCAGTATCTGCTATGGCTGAGGGGGCTTATATAGTCCTCCTAATCTTAGGTCTTGCCCATGCATGACATTATATAGATAACTAATAAATACACATAAAACCCTACTAAATGATCTAAAATACCATAAATACACCCTCAAAATAATAAAACTTCTAAATAAATAAAGTGTGAGTATTTTTTTTTTATTTTCTTGATTATGTGATTAGCTAAGCAAAGCGGCCAAGTCATGTAGAGCTTCAGCCTAACAGCTGATAGGTGTAAAGGTGGACAATTTTTAGAATTTAAGGGTGATACATATATTATTACATTGACACTTAACCTGTAGGAGAATTCTAGTTTTTTTGAATGTTGCAGGGTTAACATATTTTATGGAATTTTTCAGTAGTGTTGTGAACTTTGGCAGTAAAGTCTTTTAGCGATTTTATACCTATGGAGCGGTTACTTAGCATTTCTGTACAGACATATGTTCATTGCATTAAAGCAGAATTAAACCCCTTTCCCTGTTCCTTTGCAGGGAATCTTCTTTATACTCTTTCTGAAAATGATCTTTGGCCACCTTGATTGGTCAGGCATCTTTCATTTTTATGGCTTTTTTTCAAGGCTTGTGGTAGGTGTTGTCAGGTGATCCCTTCTAAATTTGAGCATGGCACCAATCAAATGCATTTGAACACTAAATTCAGCTAAAGCTGCATATGACCTGCTTTCCAAAGACATATCAACAGGATTATTTGCTTCAAAAGAAGCACAACACAAGGCCACTACTATTGAAGAATGTAGTCAGGAATCTGCAGACCGGAATTCATCTTGTCCTATGAGCCCTTATGGTGTATAGTATATAAAAGCTGCCTGCTGTATTACTAGACTGTTCATTGTACTATATATCTTCTTCAGATGTTAGGTATCATCAATATCGTGTTATTGTTCACACAGTGAGCTCTTTCCTCTGGAAGTAGTCCCTCCAAAACAATTAATAACTGCTCGAACTGGTGACACACAGAAAAAGTATTAATAAGCATCTTTTTTGAGGTAGAGCATGACTATTCTTTTGTCTTCCAGAAAGCAATCATTATTCTCACCAGAGAAAACACATCAACATAATAAATTATTTTTAATAAAGCTAGCATTGCTAAGGTAATAAATAAATTATATTCTGCTCACTATTGGCTATTGGGAGCCTTTGGCAAGCATCAGGAACATACTTTAAAGAGTAAGTTAAGTTCCACTTTTAAGTTTGCATGATCAGGCGGTGTCCCTTCCACAAAAATGCCTCTTAGCTGCCGAATCACTCCGAGTTTCTGGCATCGAAGCTGAGCTTTGCATGTGAAATCCTGGCTTCCCTTGCGTGTGTTGGGATTATTTAATTCCTGCACGCCTGCTTGGGAGTTACATCATCCCGGCACAGCCAAATAGTATGGCTGAAGGAAGAGAAAGAAGATGGCATCGCCCAGAACTAGACAGTAGGCATGGGAGCCGTGCAGATTTAGTTCCGTTTTAGGTGTCTCATTATGACACTTGTTTACAAGGACTAGGGCTGTTTATATTCTAGTTAATTGCAAAATTACCCAAACTTTTGACATTTGGCTTGGTTCTACAACAATCAAAAATATGCTATACTTAATAAAAATTTGCAAAATATACTACAAGATAAAGACCGATGTTAACACTGGTTACCAGATATCAGAACTTGATGGATATCAATACAAACTGTCAAGTAAAATATTTAACTCTTCATCTTTAACTTAATATATATCTAGGTTCTCCACTATGGCTATTCTAGGGTTTCTATGTGTGGTGGTCCATGGCTAAAGATTAGTTCTTAGGACAGTGGCATTACAGAGGAATTCACTTGGAAATATCAGAATGATACACAGGCCAGGTAACACAAGTTGTGACTAATAACAGTAAGCTTGAATGGTACTAGTGGCTCCACAAATTACTGGATAATTTGTTCCTAATGGAAACTTTGATACTGAAAACTGCTTAGAGTTCTTTCAGAGTTCTGCTTGATGCACCACTGGGCTTCCAATAGCCGGATTAAAAGTGCTACATGTCAATGTTTACAGCTGCCAACAGCTTGTCAATGTTGCAGTAGCAGGGTCAAGCCCATTGTAAAATGGGGCATTGCAGGTATTACAATTCCAATCAGGTCCTCTACCAATCATGCATGCTGCACCATGGTTGCACATGCACAGGTCAGTGAACACTAAAGAAAACATTGCACATAGACATGTAAGTATGATTTATTGCAGAAAAGATATTGCCTGAACCTTCTGAAATAAACAACTTGCCCGCTCCCATTATTTAAATTTGAAAGTACAGTTCGATTTTAAGGAAAAAAATGAGGTGTCCTTTTATAAATGACGTGTGCAGTAACATGATAAAGCAGATTGGTTAGAATATATAATTTCTTACTCTTACACACTAGTACATTCTCTGACCGCCAGGTATGGAGATGAAAGCAAAATTTTCTGCATTGAGACTTTTGGGCTTTGGGGCAGGATGTTCCCGGTGCTGCAGATGTTGTCAGTGCTCAGTGTTCTGCTCCATTAATTCAAATGCTGTACCTCTTAGCAAAAGATTTATGCGGGTCCTGTGCCAGAAGAGAGGATCAACCCTTAACCCATTTGTGGCTAGTGATGGAGAATTTTATATGAACCATTAGCAGCTGGGATACAAATACGTTGTCATAGTAAATTTCAAATAAAGCATACAAAGTTGTGTATAAAGCAGAAATGTAAAAAATTGTGAGACGGCAGGTCCTTTATTGTAGAAGGGACATGCAATGTCCCTTCTGTAATAAAATAAACCTACCTGCCTGATTTCAATTTTGTATGTTCACTCATATGTCCTTCCAGCGCTGGAGCTGCCATCTTCCAGGGATCGGACCTTTGGCCATCTTGATTGTATGACGTAACAATCATTCAGTCCTAGCAGCCCTGGGGTATACAATGAACTGCGCAGGTGCAGCTCAATGTATTTTGAAAAGAAGACAATGAACAGACAGGTTAGAATGCTTTACTTTTACTAGAACGTACATTGCCTGTCACAATTTGGGAATACAGAACTATAAATGTATCATGCAAAACTTTTGTTGTGGTTTTCAATAGCAAGAAGCTTAAATGTTACACATTTAACATTTATGTGCTGATCATTATTCTCCTTACTGGAGGCTCAGCCATAAGGAACCAAAGCCGCGTCTCAACCAACATGGCCACCACTACACAGAGACACAAATGCAGGGAGGCAATACTGGTAAACAGTCCTTCTACCCTTGTCTTTCTTGGGCACAGATTCCAACGTTCAGTTCCACTTTAAAGCGGACCTTTCCTTAAAACATAAATAATTATGTAAAATGGTAACTTTCCCTTGTACAGAAAGAAAAATGTTGTTTTTTCCAATTTTTTATTTGATCCCTTTTGTTCACCACTGTGGTGATAAAGTTGAAGAGGAAACCTGGAATACTTCAGTTACATATCCTAGGAGGGTGCAGGCTGCTCCTTCTGCTCATGCCCAAGATTTGGCACTGTGTCATCAGGGGTATTCATTAAATGCATACGCAAAGTGAGATCAAAATCTGGTTGTTTGAACTTGGAGACCCTGTTGTAAGAGACCTCACCTGATCTCATATGTATGGTGTAAGATCATGAAGCCGGAAAGATAGAAGATGGCACATGGGACAGATGGCGCATGATTCCCTAGGTTATTGAGAAAAGGTAAAAAAAAGAAAGTTCCACTTTAAATCCACTGTGGTTCGATGTTTGATATATGACATTTAAACATAAAAAAATCCAAGAACTGAATTAGGTTGGATGGTTTGTGTACACAGTAGGAGATATAACAGATCCCTGGCAGCAAATTAAGTACAAGTTCTACATCTTCAGCAGAGACGGTTCACGCCAAGTTTAAGTCTCGCATATTACTAGGAGCACATCATTTGTTCTGGTCTCCATCGATTGCTAGCGCTGCCGGATAAAACAAGCTTTGTAAGGTCACCAATGTACATTTCCTAGAAGTGTGCGGCCAACGTTCCCAGTGCTGTAAATTCTGCTGAGACGACTTCGGCAGAGTAAAGCGCTCGGCTCTTCCAACTCATCAGATAAAAACGTGTGATGTCTGACATTTGCACAGAGCAAAACTGCATTTGTGTCGCTCTGAAGAGAGATCAACAGCGGATAAGACAGGGGAATCGCCTGGGAGGGAGAAGCTGTACCTTACCACCTATAGTATACAATATGACAGCTATAGCCCTGTCATATAGTCAATATGGAATGCTTTTTTATTACAGCTTGGACCGAGTAGAAGAAGAGTTAGAATATCTGTCTGGTTTTACTACTAGCTGAGAAGATTTACTCTCATTTCCTACTGATTCACCAGTACAGGATGCACTTTACCTTGATGAGATTTACCTTCTTTTCCTTTGTTGTACCTGGTACAGGAAATGTACATATACAAATAAAAACAGGATAGAGGTTCCAACCATGTGTTTTTGATGGTGCCTGAAGATGAATTGGCCCCCATGTCCTGTTGTGTTTGTGGAAGAAATTGGCAAGGTCTATGGCAGGGGTCGGCAAACTTTTATGGCCACTAGGCCATTTCAGGGTTGGGGGGGAGCACGCCAGGCCGGACTCTGAGTCCCGCCCTAATGGCCCTGCCCCCCACCAGGGAACGCCCCCTGAAGTGAAATACCTCTCCTCCGTATGCATTGTGGAGGACAGGGATCTACCTTCAGGGAGCATTCCCTATTTACCGTGGTGGCGGAACTATCAACTCTGGCCGTGGTAAATAGGGGAGCAACAGCAAGGAGGTGGCAGCTCCTAACGCCCCCTGGCGGATCCGGTCAGCAACCCACAGCTCCTGGCGACGCGGGTTGCCAGCCAGCATTAGGCTGGATCAGCCAGGGGGCGTTAGACCGGAACGAACTACCGGCTAGGCTGTATCTGGCCTAAAGGCCGGAGTTTACCAACCCCTGGTCTATGGGATTACCACCTGAGAAAAGTTTGATAAGGTCTTTACTCTTTGATATTCCTATTTTGTTTATTTGGTTTGATAGAACAAACCTGCATATTAGACATGTACACAGAAAGAAGATAGGGCCCGGGCCAATAAGAAGTGTTTCTCATCCAGGGTTCCCCCAGAGATTGCTGGGGTTTCCTTGAGCAATGTGTGCAAAGTTTAAGTGACACCAATCATCATATATTTAGATATCTGTATGGGTGACATTCTTCTCACTGGCCGGTAATGTAAGAGGCATATTTCTTACTGACCACCACACTAATATACTGTGATCAGTGAATATAATAACTAAAGAAGGAGTTCCCCGAAGACTGGAAAGATATTTGAAGGGTTCCTCCATGTTAAAAAGTTTGAGAAACACTGATCTAAGAGGTGAGGGATTATATAATATCTGAACGTCCTGTATTTCAGCTCAGCCAGTTTATGATCCAGTTAACCCTACCAGACAGAACAGCCATGTCCTTGACTTCTCAAAAAGACAGCACACCCCGTTTGCTGATTGGTTAATAAAGGAGTAGCAGTATGCTTGTTGGGTCACTCTTCAATGGCCACACTGTGAAAAGAAATAGAGCTCATGTTGGCTCAGGGTGTAAGAAGGGGGGCACTGCAGGGAACTACTATACAACAAAATATACCAGGTCTATATCCAAATGAACGTAATTTTTTTTTATTTTAAAAATAATATAAACATTTAAAATGAATGCATAGCAAGAGTAGGTTATTTTACTTCATCAGACTGGAGTTTAGATGTACTGTGTGTATGATATGTAAATTATACAAATTGGAATAATGTTTTTTGGACCTCGCCCCTCTTCCCTCCTGACCCAGCATACTAATTACCATAAAATCTCTGAACGGCCATTTTTTTATAGCTCCTCAGTGCACTCCATTAAGTTTTAACACAACCGATCGATGATCCTTACCACAAAAAGAATGTATTACCATATAAAAGACCCCAATGAGAGTGTTTGACGAATAGGCCCATTATTTACATTGCTCTTGTATACACCGTGACCACACTTATTGATAATTTATTCAGACCGGTCAGATTCACATGGTTGGTTCTCATCAGAGGTGAAGGTTACAGCTTTCATTGGGAATATATTACTAAACAGAACATAATTCAATCATTCCTCATGTGAATATGGAGATCAATGTGTAAGGAATGAATCATTGGCTTGTGTATATTGCTGTGCCCAACCTCCAATGACACAATATAGAATAATAAAGGTGCACTTGTCATTACAAATGTGACCACATACATAACTCTTAAAGTGGGCTCTATTTATAAAACAAGGAACCAGACATTCACTCAAACATTCCCTCATGGGTTTCTTCCAGGTCCATAACTTTCTATTGCAGCCATTGATTCCTACCAGGGACTGTCCTTAGCTCTCAGATTGTAAGCTCTTGAGGGCAGGGTCCTCTCTTCCTCCTGTGTCATTGTCTGTATCTGTAACCTCTATTTTTTATATATTATGTTTATTAATATTACCAATAGCTAAAGTCACATTTTTATGTTTGTATGAACAGGCTGGTCATTATTGCAGCGAGTCAAGAGATATTCCCCGGAAATAATGTGTCTTACCCGCCTGATTGCTCCTGGTATATGGCGTTAGAGCTGAACTACGCATGCGCAGTCAGCTTTGGTTGCCAGGGAAACCAGGAAGGCAATCCTGCGTGATGAATGAACTCCTGTGTGCCTGTGCAGACGTCATCAGCCAATCAAGATGGCCAAAAATTATCTGGAAGATGGCAGCGCCCTCAGATGGAATAGGTGAGTGGCACGGATTTATTGGGCACTGATTTGGAAACATGCGCCATTGCAAGATTTACAAAAAAAACTTTCTTCACCATCCTGTACCCTTACCTGGGACTATTCTGGACCGGTATTCTGAAAGCCAGACCTGCCGCTACCTGCTGAGATTACTGCCCCTTCATTAAAAAAAAAAATAAGTATATTTTATATATTTACACTGTGCACTACATATACAATCTAAATCTATTACATATAGCTAAACACACACACAGCAGTGCACTATACACATCAACATACAGACATAGCTGAACTATACATACAATGATAAAGGAAGGCCCAGCACATATAGAATAATCAACAGGGAGGCTTTCCCGCCAAGAGAGGAAAAGTGGGCGGGGCCTAGTGAAGTGGGATGACAGGCAGGCAGAGCATGCGTGCTAAGAGGTATGAGCAAGGAGCCTGGTGATGTGAGGGACGGTGGGAGGAGCCTGGTGCTGCGAGCGTTAGATAGGAGGAGCCTTGTTTCGGAAAGAGGGTGGGTGGGGTCTGGTATTGTAAGATGGGAATGTGGGCGGAGCTTGGTGATGTGACAGACGGTGGGTGGAGCCTAGGTATACGACAGGAAGGTTGTGGAACTCTATGCTGTGAGAAGACGATGGAGGCTACCTTGTTCTGTGAGATGTAAGGTGGTTGAAAAGAAGATGGAAACATTGTTCTGTAAGAGGAAGATGTGTGGAGCCTTGTACTGTGAGCGGAAGATGGGAGGAGCCTGGAGCTATGGCGGAGGTGGATAGAGGCTCTAGTTGTGAGAGGAAATGTGGGCGGAGCCTGTGTTGTGAGCGGAGATGTGGGCGGAGCCTATGGATGTGGGAGAATGGTGGGCGGAGCTGTGAGAGGAAGGTTGTGGAGCCTTATGCTGACAGATGAAGAAGATGGAAGGTGCTTTGTTCCGTGATAGAGGAAAGAAGATGGAAGCATCTTTCTGTAAGAGGAAGGTGGGAGGGGCTTAAAGCTGTGGAACCTGGAGCTGTGAGAGGAATATGGGCGGAGCCTGGTTATGAAAATGGAGCGGGTAATGTAAGAGAAAGGTGGGTGGGGCTTTGTGATGTGACAGTATGGTGGGCAGAGCTGTGCTCTGTAATAGGTGGGAGGGGCCTAGTGTTGTATGAGTGAATGTGGGAGGAGCCTGATGCAGTAATATGCAGGGAGTTTGATAATAAATATGTAAAGTGGGAGGGGCCTAGTGTTGTATGAGTGAATGTGGGAGGAGCCTGATGCAGTAATATGCAGGGAGTTTGATAATAAATATGTAAAGTGGGAGGGGCCTAGTGTTGTATTAGGGAATTGTGGGAGGAGCCTGGTGCAGTAATAGGAAAGGTGAACGTCTGATATATAAGTAAAGGAAGGAGGGGCCTAATGCACTAATAGGAAAGTTGGGAGTCTGATGATGTATGAGTGAAGGTGGGAAGAGCCCAGTGTTGTATGAGGGGAATGTGGGAGGGGTCTGGTGCAGTAATATGAAAGGTGGGAGGAGGCTGATAATGTGTGTGTTTGGGAGTGGGAGGGGCTTAATGCAGTAAACTGAAAGGTGGGAGGAGTCTGATTATGTATGATTAAATGTGGGAGGAGCCTAGTGTTGTATGAGGAGAATGTGGGAGGAGCCTGGTAGGGGGGGTTTGGGGCCCTGTAGAAAATGAGGGCCCTAGGCAATTTTTGGATCTCCCAAACACCATCCCTGGATCATTGTGAGATTATAAATGATGTAAATATTCAGATTTCAGTGATTTGTTTTTATTGTACTTTAAATATTAAATATGTAAATAGCAGAGCTTTCTGTATCTCTGATTCCCTGGTGTGGGGTATCTGCACCTTAATGTAGAAATGTACAGCAGCACAGAGGGACCTCGGGAAACCTGGGGGGTTCCAATCTACAGCCCTCCTCCTATAGGTGATCCATAGGCCGATAGAAGAGCAGAGGAAGATCGGCCTATCACTATGGTTTACCAATAGGAGGAGGGCTGTAGATTGGAACCCCCCAGGTTTTCCGGGGTCCCTCTGTGCTCAGCTATTTAGCGAATGTTTCAGACTGTTTTATTGAATGAACATCTTATGATTTCAATTTATTTTGTCTGCAGATTGGCTAATTGCTTGCTGGAGGCTTACAGCAGATTGCATTTGGCATTTCCTTTTTCTACAAATTTAGGGCAGCTGCTCACTAAACACTGTTATCTGCTATGTCATTATCCTCCAAAAAGTAAAAACAAAACAAAAGTGCCCAATGTAAAGTACTTAAGCTGCGTACACACGGCAAATTTTTCTCGCCCGACAATCGGTATCGGCCAATTATCGGGCGAAAATCTGCCGTGTGTACAGTCGGTCGTCGTCCATCGTCCGACGACCGTCCTGGCGGATCCATGGACGATGGACGACGACCGATCGTAATGAAAGGGAAGGAGGAGAGCGCGCAGCAGGGTGCCGCTCCGTCGCTCTCCCCCTCCCCTCTCCATAGAGCATGAACGGTGCTGTATGTACAGCATCGTTCATGCATCGTGCAGTGCAGAAAAATTGCAGGTGTGTACGCAGCTTTAGTCCTTATAAAGATCACACGGCCAACAAAATCTTTCCAGATAGAAGGAGATCTGCCTCTGACTTATGGCGGAAATTACACGGATGGTGAAGTTGTGGTGCGTTTCCTTACACTAGGAGCCGCTGCCACCTGGGAAGACACTTCATGTAGCCGAGTGAATGGGGGCTACAGAGCGCGTGAATGGGGGCTACAGAGCTCAGGAATGGGGGCTACAGAGCTCATGAATGAGGGCTACAGAGCAAGTAATAGGGGCTTTAGAGCGAGTGAATGGGGGTTACAGAGTGAGTGAATTGGGGCTACAGAACAAGTTAATGAGGGCTACAGGGCTACAGACACATCACCTGAGCACATGAGACATTACATGAGCAGAAACTGGAAGAAGAAGAAAAAAGATGGCCGCGTCTGAAAGAAGAAGTTAGCAGGGACTGCTCTGGACTAACTGGAGTTTGTGGAGGGATTGAGGGCTTTTCACTTTTAAAGGTATGTGGTATTTTTTTTTAATGAAAGTTCCACTTTAAAATGACTAGTAGAAGTTCTTGTAACCCTTTATACCGCATAGCACTCATAAAACTCAGGTATTACTTTTCTGTAAATAGGTTCATGGTCATAAAGCCAAAACAATCACAGTAATACACAAGGCAATGTATTACTGGGGAGCCAATAAAGACAGAACTGGTGTGAATGGTTCTCTTGCTACAGCCTATGTTGGTGCTATTGTATATAACCTCACTTACCGCATATCTGATCTTACAAAATAACAACAACAATGTCCTTCAATATATCAAATATGGATTCTGCCGACGTGAATGGAGAATTGGAAACGTTTTTTTTTTTCTTTCTCCACTTGGTTTTATGTCAGATAAACAGCCCAGATATATCCTAATTAAGCGCTGCTTTTTGGCCGGGGTATTTTTGTAACACTCTGGGTGACGGTTGCACCGCATTAACATAAAAAGCCTTTCATACTTCATTTTTTTTGTTCCAACAGTGGGAAGATCACTGCCAAAAGCAAGAGCGGACGGTCAGATGTGTTTTGTTAATTAGTAGATGTATAGAAATGTTCTTTTTAATAACGCTGATTAGATGCAGAGCACATTCTGCTAATGGCTGCTGTATGTGGACTTTGTAGCGGCACCAAGAAAAAAAAGGATACATTTTAATTTGCCAAAGGAAGTATTGGTTTATACAATATTTTTTCATTATTAAATCGGACACATCTTAGAAGTAATGAAAACATCTTAGGGACAAATAGAAACTTATTGCTTACTTAAGTAAAGCAGGGTATCAATTCCTTTCTGCTGCTGGGATCAAGTCTGCGGTCCAAAAGCACTCTTACCTTGCCCCAGGTTGAAATCTTAGGGAGAGATTCCAAGACTTAACTACTATACATTATTGTATAGAAGTTAAGTCTTGGATAGCTTTAATAAATCAGGCCCAATGTCCTTACCATAGTCATATATCTTTAATACAGTCTAAGGTCAGTTTTTGTGTGGAAGCAAATTAACCTAACTGCATGTTTTTAGAATGTAGGAGGAAAAGGGAGTACCCGGGGGAAACTCCAAAAACACGGGGAGAACCTGCAAACTCCATGCAGATAGTGTCCTGGCCAAGATTGGAACCTGCGACCCAGCGCTGCAAAGGTGAGAGTGCTAACCACTGAGCCACAGTGCTGCCCAATTCAACTTTCATTTTTATGTTTTTTTTTGTAATGGTATAAATTGTTAATGTTTTTAAATGCTTATTTTTTAATATATGTATACATGTTATGCTCTGCAAGCACACCTTGCAGCCCACAGTAACAAATTCCAATACTATACCCCCCACTCTATATTACATTGCACAACAGTTTGCCAAAAAAAAAAAATACTTACACCTTGTAGCTGTCTTCCCTGTCTCAATTGGACTCGGGGGTCCTGAGCAAGCTAAGGAACACAGATTTCATCCTGGAAGGTTTCAATAAATGGCAAAGGATTCCCAGAGCACCATGGTTTATTCATTTATACAGTACAGCAGTAGATCCCCCCCACCTTGTAGCTGGCTTTGTCCTAATAAAGCCTTGTAATTAGTCTATACATTCAATGTCTGTCCTAGGGATATTTTCTTAGGAGGTAAAGGACAGGAGTGAGAACCCAAAAGATGTTTTAACCCTTCTCTACATCTAAAAAAAAGGTTGTTTTCTCTATCTGGGCTGTATGTCATACTTCAACTGGACATAAGGGGTCTCCAAGATGGACCTGGCATCAGATGTATATTGTTTATACATCACCATGCTCAGGAAAGTGTAAATGTAACATCTCCAGGTATTTGTTACCCTTGGCAGAGATTACAATGCTACCCCCGACTCTTCTGGTTAACATTTTCACCAGTGTTTCTCAATCAGAGGTTACTAGGAGCAATGGGCAATGGTCATTTTAGGTGACACCAATGATCTTTCTGGCTATCTGTAAGGAAGACTAATATGCTGAGACTTATGGATATAGTAACTATATAAGGGGTTCACTAGGACCTAAATGTTATTTCAAGGGTTTCCCTATAGTAAAAAAAGACGAGAAACACTGATTTACAAAACAATTGCCTGGATGTATGGTGCAAATGCAACACAGCCTTATTTTCTATGTGGTTTTTATGTGTACAGAGGTCCCCTAACAATGTAATTATTCCGCCCCAGCGGATCGATAAACATCAAATCAGGAACAAGGTCTGTATAATCTTATTGAGGAAAGCACAGTTTGCTGGTCCTCTGCCCTCCCCTGTCCATGGATGTACAACGCCCATTCAATCATCTGTCACTGGAAACTATATCAGACAGTATTTGGGTCCAGTTGATTTTACAGAAACAGCGCTTGCCCCTTTGTTATGTATTCAATATTATTCTACTAAGCATCATATGACTTGGAACTACAGAGATCGAAAGGTTCAAAGTAGACCAAGCTGCATGCAATCTCCATCTAGGTGATTGCTGAGACATTGGAGATTATGTGACCATTATTCCATAACACCTCCTGATAGGGCTTTTTGATTGGGTTACCATGGAAGGATCAGAGGATAAAATGTTAATTAATGGACAAGGGTTAACAATGTGAAACTCTGTAAAATGCCAGTAAAGTAAAAAAGGTTAGCGCCTTCACAGTGAGTCATGTCTGGAGCTACAGTAGAAAAAATAGAATTGATTTGCTGAATAAGATGAACTGTAATGATTTCAATTCAACTTTTAATTTTTATGTTTTTTTAATGGTTACAAATTGGTAATGTTTTAGATGCTTAATTTTTAATATACATATACATTTTTTACTCTGCAAGCACACCTTGCAGTCCACTGCAAATAATGTCAATACTGTATCTCCCCACCTTATAATAAATTGCACAAATAATTATCCAAGAAATACAAATACTTACTGTACATTGGACCCTGTAGCTGTTTTCCCTATCCCAAGTAGACATCGCTTCTGAAAAAAGCTAAGGATTCCAAATCTCATCCAGAAATTATTTCACAAATGAAAAAGGATTCCCAGAGCACCATGGCTTATTCATTTATACACCACAGCAGAAATGTTTTCAGTTTATTTTCTTTAGTATGAATAGAAAAGTCTATCTCTTGTTAGCATGCTATGCAGTGGGACTGTTGCTCTGTGTATGAAAGCAGTGGTCACTCTACATGAGGCCTAAAACACTCACTCCCTGCAGAGTCAGATCTAAAGCTCTCCAGCAAGGAGAATGAGCTTTGCTGAATGCAGGGCTATATGTCTAACTTAGCAGGAGGTGTGCAGAGAGACCACTGCTCCCACACAGTGAGCAGGAGTCCTTCTCTGCAGCATACAGGCAGGGGAAAGGCTTTTCTATTCCAGTGTATCTGCTTTGTAAAAATTAGCTTTGCAAACTTGGAAACCATGTATCAGTTTTTAAACCAAAAGTTCATTTAGGCTCATGTAATGCAAATATGGCTTCTACACATATAACAATTTCACACATGGTAATATAAAATATATATATATATCACTACAGTATAAAATTCAATAAAAAGGACCAAAGAATCCATTTAATTTTTTTTTAGCTCAATCAATAGTAATTAACAGAAGAATCTTTAGTTTTCAATATTCCAATTACCCCGGTGTCCTTTGGAGAAAACCATTTGTCTGAAAAACCTTTTGTTTCAAATAAATCTTTGTCAGTGGCTTGAAGGATAAAAACTGCAGTTAAATCTTTTATTTCTTCACCTTACACAGTGGGAAGAGGCCGCTAACACCGGCGTTCTCTGCATAGGGAAATGTCAGGCTTTTTAAGCAGCAGGACCATTACCTTCCTGACAGATTGCGGTAATAAGAGCGGCTTAATGGACAGCTCCAGGCTGACAGACTTCAGAAATGTACCTGTGTCTGTTTTGTCTTTGGACGCATGTTTTTTTCAGGAACGCATAGCACTTATGACCAAAGCTGAATGTATTACAGCCTGGTTTTACTATACAATAGTTTGCAAGGTGCATATATCATTCGTTTCACATGGTGGATATTTGCAGTGAGGTTGTAAACCTGGAAAAGGGGTGCCTTAGAACCCTTTTCTATTTCTCTTAGAAGGGCATAATTCATCACAGGTCCCCCTATACCTAACCCGTGCACTTCTGGTTCATAACTGCACAAGGCGATCCAACTTTTGTTTAGATGCAGATAAAAACAAAGGATTGTGGGGTGGAATTCAGTAAGAGAACTGCACCATAGGTCCTAGAACAGGGAATTAGTAAAGGGTTCAGTGAACCCCAATACCAGTCACTATGCAGGGGGCACATTTCAGTTTTGTGGAAGAACTTTTACAAGATTCACTTATCATGTAACTCTTGAGCTCAGACTGGGAGAGCTTAGCAGGACAAAGAGCCATTAAGTTGTCCTGCAAATGGGCGATAGAAGAAGAGAACAAAATGAGTAGAGGGGTGACCTTATCAGTCTTTACTCTGGCCAGGTAAGTACCCATTTCTGTTACAGTTGATGGGTACATTCCCCAAGTCCAGAGATCTCATCTCGTGGAGTTTACAAAGATCTGATTGTTGAACATAGCTGGCAAGCCAACATTAAGGAGAACCTGTTGAAATGCCCTGCATGGATAGAGCACTACTTCACTAAGCAAGCATCCTGCTCTTACACATACAACAAAAGAATAGGGGTCTAAAAACGCCCCTCTTTAAAGCTTGACTTTTTGTGACTCCCCCACTTTAAAGAGGTGAGTTTTTATACCCCTATGCTTTTGTTGCATCTGATCTTTATGGGACTGGCATTTTGTGTTTAGCAGAACCTGTACATTTTTCCATCCCACTCTTACAGTTTTCACAACTATCTATATGATTTACTGAAAATTGTTTAGCCTTTTTCTGCCTCCTTTGTTTGTTTTGTTTTTTAATTACCTCTCTATTTTTAAGCTAACATTCCAGCATGGTAAGAATAAAACAATTTGACATATCTGATTTTAATCCTATTAAGTCAATATGACTCAGATTGCCGGGCTGCTGTGACGTACTAATACAGAACCTTCTGTGTCAATACACATTTGGGTATTTTTTGCTCTGAAAAGCAGACAAATCATTCTGCATTCATAGTTTTCTTTATGGTACAAAAAGCAATGCTATCCTTCAGTCCCTAGAATCCCAATCTGCAGAAGACTGGAAAGGACAGACTAGGAAAAAAATACATACACATTTGCCCATTGCCCACCACTTTTATTGTATTGAGCTGACCACACATTGCCCTAAATTACCAAGCATTGTTGTCAGGCCTGCCTTACATGGGCTAAAAGATATTTGGTGCTCCTTTGTTTTGGCTTTAGAATAACTAGCTAGAAAAAAGTGAATACCAGATTGTAGCTAACTCTCAAAAGGGTTTCTGCATATGTTTAGGATAACTTTAGCCATTGTAGACTGTGCCATCTGAACCAAAGTTAGACTCCTGGCAGATCCACGTACGACTGCAATACAAGTAAAGGGGAGTGCGGGGTGCGGCTTGCTCAGTCTCCCCCTCCCCCCGCTATATGTACAGCGCTCGTTCATGCATCATTCAGTCTTTTGTCATTGAAAAGGATAGTGTTAGATCGTTTCCACCGACAGAAGTTTTACGTGTGTACGTAGCCTAATACCAGGGAGATCTCAATCATTTACCTACTCATGCACCCATTACTGAGTTGGAGCAAATATACAGCGCATGAATCTGACTTCTCTCTACCAAACTAGCTACATGCTTGTTTCAGGTCAGGACTTTGATCCAAAGGCAGCCAGGCAATTCCCATTTTCAGCAGCAAGTTTCCTTTAATCTGGGATAATAGTCTTAGTAAGTGGGCAGAACCTGCAGTTAAATATTTATTGTAATCACGATAAGAATGAGATTCATGGGTGATGGCGAGCAGATGAATAGTGTTTGTGTTTGGTGATTTGATGCAATAATAATAACACAGCAGAACACTGGAACAGGTGGGGAACTGGATCTGGGTAAACACATTGTATAAAATCACCAAAAAGGCCACAAATTTTAATCAGTTTGTGGGAAGAAGTGAGAACAGTTAATCCCGTAAATGTCTTGCATTTCCCATCCAAAATGAAAACATTAATTAAGAAACGGCAACAGCCGGGGAAACTATTGCACGTCAAAATGGTTTATTTTTAACATTTTTGCAACACCAAATTTGTCATTTGGTTGTACAATAGATAAAGCTTCTACAGGTTCTGAGAGCTGTAGATCTATCTGGAAGTGTCAGAGTTGGTACTTTTTATTGCGGGTAGTGATAATATGTAGAAAGACCAAAATTCACTTAAACACCAAATTTCAAGTTAACATAGTCATACCGACAGCCTAATAGCTCAGTCCTTACTTGCTGGACCCAGCCTGATATACATATCTGTGCTCCCTGCTGTAAGCAGAGGTCATAGAGGCGACTGTGGCTACCTTTACTCTAAAACTAAAAGAATGTTAAAGCTTTGGGTAAACTTTTTGCAAATCCTTGCCTTATTGGTCGATGCTGAAAAAAACCCCTTGATGCACCCTACAATGTTACAGTCATGTTGAATAAAGAAGGACCTTCCCCAAAACATTAATACATTTTTTTTAAAGCACTCCAAGACTGGAGAAGATAGACTAATATGGGAGAACTTGGGTGATCCAGCAAACGTGGAAAGGATATAGTCCAGGATTTAGGACATTTGCTAACTAAAAGCAAATGATTTTTTAGAAATCCTTTTCAGGTCCTCTCCCATGATAGTCTATCCCAAATATATCCCAAGTCTTGAAGAGCTTTAATAAATCAAAGCAAGAATGTACAATTGACTGGAACCTTACAGTTGGAGGTATACAATTGTCTTACATATCCTTGTATGTTGTAATATCTAAAGTATTCTTTATAGGAAACAACCTTTAGCATACCTAAACTCAGAATTTTAACTTTACATAAAAGGATAGACAAGGGTAGGTAGGTGGGGATGTTGTGTGGCAAGCTAGTGCCAGGTTGCAGCCCCCGTGCCTGCCAAGGCAGGTGACTACTAACAAGCAGGAACCAAAACGTACTGCCAGAGGGAAATCCAAAAAAGTTGTTTAACGAGCCAAAAGGTCAGGGCAGGCAGTGATCAGGAGTAGTCGAGGTCAGGGCAGGCAGCAACCGGGAGTAGTCAAGCCAAGGTTGGTACACGAGGAATCAGAAGCAAGAGAAATCAACAAACAGGAACCTGGAAGCAGAGCCAAAGGAACTCCTTGTTCAGGCAACTTCCTGTTGCCAGGTCACTTCCTGTCAGGTGATGGGTGTGAGCCGCAGACACCAATCCCACCAGCAGAGGGAGAGCTGTTACTGAGATAGTCTCAGGTGTTATTCAGATGTTTGCCAGCAGAGGGAGTGCGTCTGCGGAATACCCTAGTTCTCTGAGGCAAGGGAGCAGCTGACAGAGAATCACCTGACCTGGATGCTGAGTGTTGGATTCAGAGGCAGAAATGGTGGTGGCAGCAGGGGACTGCAAGGAGGGTGAGCAAGAAGAAGGCACAGATGACCTGGACCTGCAGGGATCTGTGACTGCAACACTTTTTTTTTTTTTTTAAAGGGTGAAGCACGGCCCCCTTTGATCGGGAATGAATGGGAGTGCAGACCCTCCCAGGATACCTACGGTACGCATCCCGGGAGGCTTTTGGCTGCTCTTTCTGCTTTTGCCCGAGCACCTTTCGCCAAAAGGGAAAGTGGGGAAAGAGGGGGAGTGAGATCGACAAGTTTTTTCCCATCTACGTCACTCGATCTGGCGCCTGCGTCAGGTGACGTAGTAAGACGTAGACAGATACTGGGACGATGCAAGAAACTTCAGGACGGATCAACTGCTCTGCGGGATTGAAGGTAAGTGTATTTTTTTTGTTTTGGGTAGTTTTTGGGTTTACTTCCTCTTTAATATAGTCGGGTGAAGAAACTGCTTTTTTTAAAGGGAGAATTCTTTAAATCAAAAAAAAAAAAGCTCTTCCACCTGATTATTAAGTCAACAACTGCCACATCCCTTCATAAATCACATACAGAGAACAAAAAAACTATGGGACTTTTCAGGCAGTAATGAATGATTAATCTATTTAATCTATCTATTTTCATATAAAAGGAATCTTGGTATTTATGTATGTATGTATATATATTTAAGTATGTAGGAGAGGTGGAACAATCAACATAATGTAAGTAAATTCTGAAAAACGATGTATATAAAGAAACCTTTTTTAAATTTTGTAGTTAAAAGAAAAAGTGATCATTAATATTGTTGGTATTAAAATATATGTGGGTCCTTTAGATTCCTCTGAGGAAGTGGACAGCAGTCCTGTGAAACGCATAGGAAAAAATATATCTACCCCAGTTTCCACAATCATCTGCATGTCAAGGAATTGGGAGAGCATGGTTTCTCTTCAAAGTTCATTACTGCCTGAAAAGTCCCATAGATTTTTTTGTTAGAACTCTTTACATAAAATAAAACAATAGAAAACACGAAGGAGTGAAAAAAAAATAGGTTTTTGCTTGTGTGTGTTTTTTTTTTATATCTTGAAAGCTGAATTATAGCACAACATTTGTGATGAAGTTCACTGACTATAATTTATAAACACAATTGTTCTGTGGGTGACTTGAGTTACACAGAAATTGTTAATTGTCTTTATTTTGAGAACTGACCCCTATCTTCCCTGGTGATTGGGTGATGAGAGGCACAGCTAGGGGTGTTTCTTCTAGAAATATTAAGCTGTCTCTCTCCCTGCACACAAAGGACTAATAGAGGGCTTTCAGAACTCAACTTAACAACATAATAGAAGCATGGAACATCCTTAGGACTCGCACTGAGAATGCCAGCTGAGCACTCACATTTTTAGGGAGACCTTTTTGAAATTTTCTATTGTCATACCCATATAATGTGTTTATAAAATATCATGTGAATAATAAAACAGAATACGGAGCAAATAGATAATCTGTATTTTACATGTTTAAAGTTTGATGATGTGCACTGCCATTGGTGAATTCATTGTACAGAATTATAATTCCCTGGATATAAATGTGATATTTGGTGTCAGTAGATGCAGTCACACACCTGAAACAATCATACAGATAATTACTGAACACCTGAGCTGTATACTCATTCTGGGTCAGGGGTTCAGATGGATCAGAACCCCAACCAGGTAAGATGGATATTATAGAACCAGTGACAGCTTCCATTATCACTCAGTGATAGGCTTCCTTTAAAAACAATGTGATCTCTTGGAGACAAGGAGTTGGTTCATTGCAAGGATTGTGACACCATCTCTACAAATTGCAAACGAAAGCAAAAACAGACAAATATTTATATGCTTACTTGGAATTTTTCTTTTAAAGAAACAATCTTTGCTTCATTTTTACTGTGCCAATGTGCTAGCACATATCTCCTTCTAGAATATTCTACAAATTACTTTGAATTCCTTCAAATTACTTCTTCAGGAAGCATCAACTCACTAGCACGATTACGTTCCATATATATATATATATATATATATATATATATATATTTATATTTAGCTTTTAGTTTGCTTTTATAGTAAAAAGAAAGATTTTGTAGTGTGTAAGAATTTGTGTCCAGATCACTGATATTGGAAGACCTGGTTCTAATCATCCTAAAGGTTTTCTGTATGGTTCAGGTTAGCAAACTCGGCTTACTCTACATGTAACTCATTAAACCATGTCTTTATGGAGCTGGCTTTGTATACATTGTCACAGTCATACTCGAACAGAAAAGGGCCCTCCCCAAAGTGTTACCACAAGGTTAGAGGCTCACAATAGTCTACAATGCGGTAACATTGACAGTGCCCCTTACACCCTTACACCCAAGTTGACTATTATGCCATATAAAGTAGGTGTAATGATTGGCCGTATACCGTGCTATGCATCCATGACTGAAGATAGGCAATGGGGAAATTTTTTACTTGTGTTGGCAAATTTCCTCATTTGATTCTAAAGGACTACAGAATGTCAGACTAAGAGCTTGGTCCATGGGTTATTTTGGCTAAATGGGCTCTTAAGAGAAAAGCATTACATTGTAATATAAGCTAAGTGCCTCATTAGGCTGGCAGCCATCGCTTTGTCACTGTCCAATTACAGAAGAGCTAAAGGATGCACAGTATAATATTTTAATGTAAGTCTCTATATGTGAAGAATCCACTACAAATTAAAGAAACGTCCTCAGGAAGGTAAAAGAATGAATGCAAATTTACGGGTAATTCTGTCCTTTATGTTAGACGGAGAGACGCAAATAACACAGAGGTAAAGTAGGGGAAATGATCTTACTGAAGTATGTGAGATAATATAATAGTAACAAAAGTATGTAGTTTATACGTAAATTTCAGATGATTCCAGTGTAGTGTACATCATATAAAAGATAATTTCTAGCTATATAAGCATGTTGTTAGGGTGCTGGCACTACGTCACGTGGAGGGGGCAGGAATTACTTTTTTCTGCACAATGCCAACTCCATTAATGACTTTGGTGCAAATGACCTAGAATGTCTTCCACAGAGCCTCACACCTGTTGAACACCTTTGAGATAAACTGATCAATGGAAGTATCTGACCAGTAGGCACAATTTTCCACAGACACACTCCACATGTGGGAAGCCTTACTAGAAGTGTACAAACTGTAGATGTTCCAAAGCAGGTTTGACTCTATAGCAATGTCTATGATCTTCTAATGGGACACCAAGCTCATAATAATATGATGATCAGATGTCCTAAACCCTTTTATATAGTGTATATATGGCCATAAAGTGTAAGAGAAATGTTGTCAGTGTTCTGAATTCTGCTGTGTCCTGAATAATTTAGCAATTCACTTATTGATTTGCCTAGAAATGCTTTTTAATGAAAACATTTGTTTGATTAGGATAACTAGTCACTAGCTCTGCTGTAAACCTAACCCCCTTCACCTAGGAAGTCACTTAAACGCTCTGTATATGTCAAAGAAGATGAATCTTCTGGTTTTATATTCCAGGGCTTATGTGCCTGATATTACAGCTCATCCACTCTGCATTTATAGTGTTTGACTTCCAATATCTGTAAATCTGGAGATAATTGTACAGGCCTATTCCAGACTTTATAGAACGGAACTCGGCAAATTTACACAACGGTAGTAAGATCTTTATTACAGCCTATTGCGTATAAACGTGATGCTTCATTCAGAAACTTCTAAATATAGATCCAAAAGGAAAAATAATGAAAAGAATACATGCTTAAAGAATTCACTGAGTATTATATGTGACGTTCTCAATTTTAATAAACTAACATTTTATAGCTATATGGTTGGATAAATAGGTTGATACAAGTGGATAGACCAATTTGTCTTGTTTGTATTTATTAAAATATTAGATGGGTAGACAGATAGATAATGTTGGTTGGAAAATAAACTATAAGACATGTAGGAGTAATATCGTTTTAGATTTTTTTGGCACCTGATTGGCCAAGAGGATTTTAGCACTAGGAGTGTAAAATCATGTGACTGAGGAAGATAAGCTTTATTTTGCCATCCAGTATCTCTGGGAGTTTTAGGATGTCCAAGATTATTTAACTCATCATAGGGCCAAAGACATCAAATTAACATTGTAAATTAGCTATAAAATGTTTTTGTTTGTGAAAGATAAAGAAAATTTTACGTTATAATGCATTTACAATGTTTATATTCTCCTCACTGATAAAGGAGAAATCTCAAAGCTCACAAAACACCTTAGCTTGTTGTCTTTGGAATTTACATATAAATATTATTGGACCCCTAAACCATAGGTATTCCAACCTTTTTCTCCATAGAGCTTCCAATGTTCACCTGGGGTGTTTTTGAGGCTGTTTGAGGTTAGAGAGGAACCTAATTAAAGTCATTTTAATCTAACCAAAGTCATTAAACTCTAGTGTTTCTCAACCTTTTTAACATGGGGGAACCCTTGAACTTTTTGGGTCTTCAGGGAACTGGGTTATAATTACTAAATCCACAACTCACATTATATTAGTGTGGAGCCAATGTAAAGAGGCATGCCATCTTTATAGATAGCCAAAAAGATCATTGGTGTCAGGTATACTGACCTGAGAGTCCCACATTGCTTATTGCTCAAGGAAACCCTCCGGAGGAACCCTGGTTGATAAACACTGCTCTACACTATAGACTTTGTGCCTTCAACCTGAATATTTTCAATACCAATAAGTCAAGACTTTGGCTTTTGCTTACAGATTGAGGCTTTGACAAATCAAGGGTCAGTCCTTGGAGCACACATTTCAGGAGGACATCCCAAGGTACGTAGACACATTCCTAAATCCTTAACAGAGGTTTTCCTGGATGAATATAATTCTAAAGTCTACAACCAGATAAACATGATGAGAGGTGACACCTCTTTGTTTGTTAACTTTTATATAGAAAACAGTGCCATCCTTTTGTCTCTCCTGTTTAGCACAAGTGCATGAGGAACATGGCTGGCCAGAATTACAAGTCCTTTGGCAGATAATATAGTTCTGTTTAGTGTATTTCAGCTGCATCTCATTGGGGTTTGACATTCGTTGACATCATTCAGCAGGAAAATGGCATTTCCTCAGGAGCCTTACCACCTTCTCTGAGCTGTTATTTGTTTACCACTGAGCATTAGTAGATTAAACATGTGGATCCAAAAATCATTAACACAAAAATATCAACTTTGCCCTTTTCAAATAAAAACACTTAATACTTCTTGTGCTGAGCCATTACCCACTTGGTTGGCTATTTTTACCAAGTCCATTAGAGCTGAGGATAGCCGCCAGCGAGGAAAACATTATGGAGCACGTTGTTCAAAGCCTATTTTACACAGTTTAAACAATCTGATTGTTATTAATACATCGCTCGTCTCAGGATGCAGCCCACGAGCTGTCAGTCATTCTAACAACGCACCGTCAGATTCTTCACAAGAGCCATCCTGCATTTCTGTAAATTGACACGGTCCTTTCCTATCAGAAACCCTCCAGAGCCTCATCTTATTTCCAGAAGGTTACCTTTGATTGTGCCCCAGCTTTTATCCTACGCTTCCCATCTCGTACATGAATTTCTCAGAAGAGAGATTTTCTTACAACATTTTGCTGATTTAGTCATGATTTAGGGTCTCATTTTGAACTGCAGAAAAATATATGCAATATACACTCATGGATCTGACTCATGATATACAATCAACAATGAAAATATAAAGCGGGCAGTTCCTCTATCACACAGCATGGCTTCTTGGCAAATGGAAACACAGGTCACAAATTTGGGGAAGAATCTTACCTTGTTGTAAACCCAATCGTTTTCATCTCATATAAGCTTTAAAGGTGATCTCCAATCTTCCCTTCAATCTTTCACAGTTGTAGGAAAGAAGGAATGCATTAATAGCTTTAGCAAGTCACATAGATTTCACCTCATTTCCTGTTTGATGGACATCTAGCATTATCTGGTCCTAGTATGACCGCCAATTGCTGCTTTCATTCATTGGATTTTAGTTCTTTCAGACATAGAGACTCAAAATTACATTCGGGCATTACCACAGTATCCTGTTTTTAGTAGCAGAATCCCATCAGACACCCCCCCCCCCCTTCTTCCAACCTGCCATGATATGCTTACATTGCAGTGAAATTTGATGGTGTTACTGGATCCTAAATCAGGTATGAAATGAATAATAAAGATTTTATTTAGTATTTCAATTAGCATTTAATGTGAATGCTTACGTAAAGACAATGTTCAGGTTTTCTTTAAACTACATGTCCTCAGAAAATATGTGTGCCTTAGATTTTTAATATTATTCTGTAGAAAATTTCAAGGATAAAGCCTGAGCCCTACTTTAAAGTCAGTCAGATATTTATATACCACTTTGGTTTAATCATTGTCTTTGGTAGCACCTTTCCTAATAAGCAGTCCATCTCAGCCTGCTTGTTTTATATAAATGATCACAGTTTACACATCCATCTGTGTAGATCAATCATGTAGATGTTTTAAATCACTGCTGCCCGATTCTTTTAACGTGTTGACAGAGTTTAATGAACCATGGAGATCCTTAATACATAGGGTATTCAGAAAATGGAATGTGCATAATGCTTGTCCTTTATGGGCTGTCAGGATGTGGTTAACTTCATGGTGCCATAAAAAACTGTTATACAAGTGTGAATGAGCACCAACAGGCCAATTAGAGTGATCAAATTAATCTTTCAGAACAACACATTACCCAATAAACCCATGTGCAATCTCCAAGACCCTGACTTACACTATAGGTGAATTAAAAATGTATGTTGTTCCTTGAGGATTTTATAGAACATCTCTGAAATTATACTTCAAGTATGAGCTCAAAGAAAGAAGAATATCAAATCACCACAAATGTCTAGAATGGTTAATGTCAAGATACGATCAGAAGGTTGGGGATGACATCTGGGAGTAAATTATGCCAAGTTTATTCTGCCGAAACATGCAATTTAAAGAAGAAGGAATTAGTGGCATCCGTGAGTATAGAATGATTTTTTCTACTCTCATGCAGGCATCAACAATTTGACTCGTTCCTTTTATAGAAAACACCACTGGATGGGTCAAGCTCTAGCTGGGAAAACTTACGGGCGCAATACTAAGATCTAAATTTGAAGGTCTGGGAAACCAGAGTGGACCTCTGCTAATATGAATATCAAGCTCCCATATCAGCTAGTCATATAGTATAATGTATTTCCTAATCAACAGTAGACAAGAGCTAGAGACTGGTTTGTAGGCTGCTGCATTTGGACTATTTTGCCATGAATACTTGACAATATTTTTTACTTTTTCTAAAACACTGACATGAATACTTATAGTGGACTGCATGTGAAGAGGTGCTATGTTATAAGGAGCCGCTAGAAATGCTAATTGTAAATACGCAGTACCCTAAACAATTAACCCTTTGCCTGGTTTTGTTCTGAAAAATAGCAGTGCACTTCCTGGTATTACCTACAGTCTTATAACTGTAAATCTAAAGTATATTGGGCCTGATTTATTAAAGATCTCCAAGACTGGAAAAGATAGACCTTCTTTTTTCTGGACACTTTTACATGCATGGGGTTACTGGTAAATAATCCTATGCCCCTGTCTAGCTTTTTCTGGCACAGCTTCCAGAGTTTGGTTCTTCTTAAATGGCAGCTAAAATGATGACCTTGGTCTAAATACAATGCAGGCATAATGACATCAACATGACAACTAGTTGGCTTCACATGGACTGGCTAGTTGACTGGTCACCCTTTAGATGACATTGCAGGGCAACGCTTCTTTTAAACACAAATCAATCTCCTCTTTTATTAAACATAAAGTGAGGTGTGTGACCTGCGATGATATGAACAGGACACTAACAAGAATAAATGGTTAGCCTCACCACCTTGTGGGTGCTTGATTATTGCCTCTTGCTATTTACAAAGCAGCTTTATTGGCCTGCAGCAGAAAGATCCTCCTGCCTCTTAAAGGACCTTTTTGAGTGGTGGGACCAAAGCAACTTTCCTCTTTTGTCAAATGCACCATGGTCTAAATCTCTTTTCAAAATATGTCCCCAATTTGCCCTCTCTTCATCGCTATGACTGAGAAAACACAGCAAGTTGAAGTTTACCCAGTCCTCACTATCAAAGGCACACATAAATGCAGTGTATTAAAGTCTAAATTCAATCGTTCTCTGCATTGCTGTCAATTAGTTCTCGTGTGGAATCTTTCTCACAGATCAGTATACTATTATGTATTACTTTGGAATGCAAACTGTTTAAAAAACATTGTTTGTCCCTTCAGGGAGGTCTACCAAGCATAAGAGCTTGTAATTGGAAATAGAGGTAAAATATCATGGGGGTTGACTGTAATATTTCACACCTGTTTTATAAAATAGATTGACATCTGCTCTGACACTTGCTGGATTATCTTCACCCCGATCTAATTCCATGGAATAAAAATGTTATTACAAGCAACCAAACAGTAAGTCTGGCATTAAGGCGATATCATTTATTGACAAAGGAACCTAGCAGGAGTTTTTTTGAATGAGATGATAAATGACAACAGCTTCTCCCCAAGCCTTTTACTTTTAATTAGTTGACACAGCACAACCCATCTAAAGATCATTTTATAGCATACGACCAAAAAGATCTGTTATTCAACAACTTTCTGTCTATTCGCACAAATCCCATCATAGGCTTCAGAAATGCGCTCTGCACTGGATCCTGATAGTGGCCTTGACTGTGCAATGTGCAGCAGAATTAACAACAGTTATGGCTGCTGTGAGACTTCTCCATATAGAAATGTCCTAGTCCTGAGTATTTAAAATGAATCCAAATGAGTCACCTTAAAATTAGATACAAGCAATATTGAAGGGGGAGTATGTAAGTTCATGAAATGCATTGGATGTTATAATAATATCCTAGTACGAGATATCTATGTTGTGATGGGCTTTTTCATTACTTTGTCTGGTTCTCTATTCTTGGCTTTGCTATTTGATTCACTTCCTGGGTCGTCTGTTGGAAGAGCCTTGTCCAGGAAGAGCAGGCCTAATGAAATATGCTGGTCTCTATCTTACGTCGAACTAAATAAGAGACAAATTCCTAGCACCCCCTGCTTTCATCTTTCGAAGAGCTGCTTTTGTGGCTTTTACAGGCTATCTAGACATAAGGGGCATGGCACAATGTAAAAACAAAACAAAAAATTCATATAATCTTATAAATAATATTAAACATGCTGCTGATGCCCTGCGTTAGCTGAGCAATTCACCTGAATGTCCTGGCTCATGGAGTCGTGCAGAAGAACCCTCTGAAATCTTTTCCTACAGAACTGCACTGGAGCATGAGCACACATTCATATCAACCTGCATGCTCTTTTCTTAAAGTTATTGCTCTGCGCAGGAGACAAAAGAATACTGGAGACTTCAGATCAAGTAATAAATAGAAAGGGAAAGATGCACAAATCCCAAACCATTACACAAAATTCTCCAGCACCTGATAGCTAGCCAGGACAAAAAAACTTTTTGATGCTTTGGGAATGTATTTAGCTAATTTATCTGAAAGCAGAGAATTTAGTTGTATGGATTTTCAAACTGGAACATTATTGGGAGGGGGTGATATGGGGCATAAATGTTAAGTGGGTGCATTCTGTTTAAACTACGAGCACCCCTAAATTATTTTTACTTTCACTTAGAGAGAATCTGTATATCGTTTTTAGATAAAATAGTACTGGGCATTTTCCATCACCGTGTATCTTCTTGACAGATCATTTGCTATTTTGCCAAAACCTCTTTTTTTTGTTTTTGTTGTCAGTCATGTAGTTAATTATTTGGCAGACGGCCCAGAACGTCTTAAGTCTCCCCAGTACTTGTTAGCTTGGAGCACTGACAGCTGCCAAGGAAATTTATGTAAAGCAGTAAAGCTATTTAAGTGTACGCTCATAAAGTTTTCACATCAAGCTAGACATTATGGCTATAGGTATTGTACTAAATAAATGGTGTTATAGAGAACACAAATTTTGAAAATGAGTCTCTGGACATTTTGTGAATTAACCCCCTTGCCCTTCACACATGTCATATTCAAATAATTTGCATTTGTTGTCATTTTAGGTGAATTTCTAGCATTAGTACAGATGTCCCATGATGTTGCTCAGCGATTCACCATGTTGTATTACTACCCACTGGTCCTCCATAGAACAGAACAACACGGTCTGTACAGCGCTTCAGCACTACATTCTCCCATCACTTGAAGTGCTCACTAATGATCATTTCTGATCACAAGTTGACTCTGTCCCTAAATACTACTACTCAGGCTACCCATCGTGATGCAAACTAAATGAATTGCAGGAGGTAAATGGGAATATGGGAAGGGGCCAGCTTCTACTTCAGAGAAGATATTTCCAAGAGTACGGGTGTTTCCATGTCGGTAAAGAAAAGTACATACAGGCATTTTCATTTACACTGCTATTTCACAAACTTTCAACAGGAATACAAAGAAGTCTAGACTTGCTTCATTTGCTTTCCACATGCCGCCGGTTTATTTTGACCTTTTATATAAAGTAAAAATGTTTAGTGTCAGAACATAGCAGACCATGACAAGATAAAAAGTAGTTATTTTGCCGGTCCTTATAAATAGACCTTGAAGTATATTTAAAGTCAAAACTTGTCAATATGGATAGAGTTGGACAGAGTAAAAATCACTTTCAGTTTTTTTATGCTTTTGTGTCTCCTTTGGTAGATTTTTGTTTACTTCAAATTTAAAAAACTACAGTTTTAACCTTTGAAGTCCCCTGCAATCCTGAACATTGTGGTAACATGTTTGTGCTGTGGTGACATTCAGTTACCTACAACAAATCATAGAACACATTCAGTAATGTACTAATTTTTTTTGGGGGGGGGACTTAGGGTTCTTTTCATATTAAGCTAATCACTACCCAGATGCCCCATTAGTTGAGCCAATGGCATTTGTGCCTTTTTAGGTGGATTCTGGTACAATATGAGTTGCTTAGGTTAAGGACCTTTAGCCATGGGATAATAATAGAGTAAAAGAACAGAGCAGGAGGCATTGAAGGCTAGTCTGGGGCTTCAACCTAAAGCACAGGATCCCACTGGTGCGCAGGTCTAGGACTGAGACTTGAGGAACAGTTCAGAATTATTCCCTGATGTCAGTTGTGTTTGGGACTGTATTCTTCTTTTTGTATTTCAATTTTCAAAAATAGGGTGTATTGATGTTAGCAAGTGGATTTTATTCTAAACACATTGTACTGCCCTCACCCTCTCGCCATGTGAGTGTTGGATTTTTATTAATTCCCTTTAAATCAGAGACATGCAAGGCTTTCTGGGTTTCTGATGTCACCATAAAAAGAGGGACCTGGGTACAAACTAGCCGTCTCTATGAGGGTGAGAGCTACATATACATTTTATATAGTCTTATTTTCCAAGACCCCGTAAGCAGACATAGTTCTGAAAGCCCTAATGAAGGGGTGAGGCTTTTGGCCCTTGAAAGGCATAGAGTTTCATTGTATTAAAGTAATTTGTTCAGCTTTGATGCACCTATTGTACACTCCTCTTCTAGATTCTGCTTTTGGATGTTTGTCCTTGTAGCTGCACCAATTCGGATAAGAACTACCTTAGCAGGGGGAACATTACCTGAAAATAATATATAATAAGATAATATTAAGATAAATAATATATAAAATATAATATATATCTTTTCTGGACCATGCATAGACTTTAGCCTACTAATGTTCCAAGAGCCAACTAATATTTCTTCTTTGGTAAGAACTAAGCCTAAATTTCTCTTTGTATGTAATATGTTGATCATGGCTATGCAGTGATGTGGGCAAGGCAATGACAACTCCCACCGACTCCTAATAAATGTCAGGGTAGAGAAAAATTATTTTGGGTGTTGGATTTAGAAGATTGCCATATTATCAGCCCTCCAGCTCTCGTAACTGAGATTAAATTATTAATAGGTTGTATTTTGAGGATCTAAAGCCTTGCCATTTGTAACTGCATAACAAGTTTTTTTCCAGACAGCAGCTCTTATTAAACCTTTTGTTGTGGATAAACACTTGAGCAGACAAATAAAAAAATAGAAATCCAGATTTTGTTCCACTTTTTCCCTAACAGCAGAAAAAGGATGAAAAGCTGAGTACAGAGACGATATTAATGGCGTTCTTCGTAATACGAGGGCTGGAAAGATTTACTCTGAAAACAAGCATGACATGGAGTGTTTTCCTGTTAAGTAGGAAATGCATTGAAGGGCTTCTTGAAAACCACTTTAAGAAGGGATGTAGGAAAACGGAGCAAGTCAAAATGAAAGAAAATGTATTCTAAAAACCATGTTTTTTTGCAGTTTTACCTTGTTAGATGAAAACTGGTAAATGGTTCATTTTTCTGCTATAATAGAAATAGGTGTAGGCAATGGTTTTAGGCAATAAAGCAAAATTATTTCACCTTAGGTCATTTTGCTATTGAATTCATTGAATTCTAGTTCTTAAAGTGAATGCATGATATAATAATATATTTCTCCCTCCCTTTCTTGCTGCAGGAGATTGTACTTAAAACTTAGGTAAGGGACATACTTCCTTTCCTCTTCCCATTCCTATTTTTTTTCTCCCTTGTGCATTACATGTTCCGTCTTCAATTAACTTGTTCTATAACAAACTCTGAACCGATAGATGCCTTGTCATCTGAAGGTTTAATGTTCAGGCTGATTTTGCCAACTGCAGTGTTCCTTTAATGGAACAGTTTACATGCAATAAAAAAGGAACTTTGTGGTTTTCAAAAGACAAACAAAATGAATAATTAAGTGTAGAAGTGTGGATTCCATTTAATCATATGCAGCACATTTGTCATCTATAAACTGCAGGCAAAAAAGATAATATATTTCCATTAATATAATCCGAGCTAAGGAGATGTTAATATTCAAGTTGTCAAATCAAACAGAGGGGACAGTGAGAGCTGAAGGGGACAACCTTCAAACAACCACTCATTTATGTAAGCAGACCTGCCTGGAAACACAACAACACAAGGTGCATACACTGAATACAAATCTGATGTATTATAATATCACACTGGCTCTGGAACCCTGGTCGGTCTGCCTGCAAAATAAGAAAAGTGGGCAATTCCCACCCTTCCCAGCATATGCAGGATATGTCTACCTTGTCTGAGGAAAATGATTAGAAAGTAAGCCATGGTCCTTGTTAGCCTTTCTAACTTCTCGGAATGTGGGCAAACCCCCTAAATCATTACAGGGGCAGTAGTGGCCCCTGGATCTGCACTGTACATGAGGATATCGGCAAAAGAAAAGATGAACAGCTTTGGGGGATTGGTGATCACTATCAAAATTGTAAGAAGCAAGGCGTATTTCTCTCTAACATCTAGACCAGGGTTATAAAGAACCCTAGGGTTCCTCCAGAGCTTGCTAGGGGTTCATTGAGCCATGAGCAATTTGGACCAGTTAGGAATTACATAAATGACCTTTCTAGTTATCTGTAAGGGGGGCATTCCGTACACTGGAGACATTCTTCGTACTGAGTATAATGCAGCTAGGCTGGTCTAGACTAAACAAGCTAACATCCTGCAATAAAGAGGGGGAGAGGGTAACAGCTTTCATTTTCTGGTCAACCTAGAGTTGGGCTTCAACAATCTATATACTCTAGGGCTTACCTACTATTCCCTGGTGCTCCCCCTGGCTGTTCTACTGGTGTCATTGGTGAGTCCTGTCAGTCATATAAACTTCTTGGACACGTACCCAAGCCTTTTGGGGCAGTGTTATGATCTGGGATGCCTGTGAGGACAGTGTTATGACCTAGAGAGCCTGTAGGGGCAGTAGTATATTTTGGGGTGCCTATGTGGCCAGTATTATGATCTGGGGTGCCTGTGGGCACAGTGGTATAACATAGGATTTCTGTGCAGGCATTGCTATGATCTGGGGTGCTTCAGTTGGTCAGGTTAGGTTCAGCAACCTTATGTGTCCAAAAATGAGGTCAGCTGAGTCCAGATGAAGAGTGCAGATTTTTCGATTGGTGGATATTTTCTTCCCTGATGGCATGGGCTTATTCCAAGACAACTATGCCAGGACTCATTGGCCCCAGATTATGAAAGTGTGGTTCATTGAGGATACCTTTTCCCACATGGATTGGCCATAACAGAATCCAGACCTTCACCCTATTGAGAATCTTTGAGAATCAAAGCCAAAGGAGGACCAACTAAATATATTAAATTGTTTGGTCAGGCAGTGTATATACAACTGGAGGTAATATAAAGAGAAGGGGATTTGTTGTCTATAGCTACAAATCAGGTTTCATTCTTTATTCCCCTTACATTACTGATGTAAAGTATATCTAACACAAAAGCTTTTATTTCAGTTTTGAATAAAGAACAGTTAAAACCCCTGACTTTTTTTTTTTTTTTTGCAATCATTATGCCATGGGACAGTAAATCTGTAGTCTGGGATAAGCTAATATTGTAATAAAACAAAAGGCATGTATGTTCTACTTGGTGTGCATTGTGTATTCCTTTCAGATATTTGCAGTAATCCATGTTTTCTTTCTTTCTTATCTGTATTCAGGTCCAGGAGACTGACTCGCTTTCACCTTTGGTACAACTCTGTTCTTCTGGTGGAATCAACATTTAACATCTCATTGACGCTCCATAAATTCCTCCACAATAATTAGGTAATTAGATATGTTCTATAAATGACGCTCTGGGCCTGATTTGACAGGTTGATTTGCGTCCCACTAATTGAGGTGATAACCATTATGTGTTACAGCCCCACAGATCTTGTAAGTCAAAGTCCCAACATTCAATAAATTAATTGGTGATGGTAAAAACATTGGGACTTCTTACAAATTTATGGTAATAAGGCCTTCAGTAAAAACACACTGACTTGCTCACCCCAACACTCAGTTGTTTCAACTACATTCCTAATACTGTGAGGAGATATCACATAACTTCCACATTCAAAATTAGAAATTAACAAAACTATTATACTGTAAGTTTGGTGATAATTTGGGAAAAATGGGCAAAATGTTAGATCACCGCATTTAAGTCGATGGGAAAGGTAAAAAGATGGTCTATGATGGTATCTAAGGATACAGGTAGCTTTCTATATCTCCTAAGGGTACAGAAACTTCTTTCAATAATCCTGGGCCTGTTTCTTGCCCCTCGTTAGTTATGTTGTTTTTATGCTCATCCTCACTGTGTCAAACATATTCAGATCTAAATCTGGAAAATGAAAACTCTCAAATGGATTAGTAGAACAGGGCTTGGCTTGGAAGTAGACAGAAGAGGCAGCACCCTTGGTCCTGTAACCCTGTGCTTCTGATGTAGTTCCCAGCTTATGAGGTGAAGAGCATTTTGACCTTTTAGCATTAGGTGGTAAAGAACCTTATACCAGCACTGCAGTACAGACATCTTTTTTGTGCATCATATAGCAGCCATGATGATGTAGTGGTGTGGTGGGCAGTCACATGCCTCCTAATAATCTTAAAGCAAGAATGGACACATATGACTCCATCCCACTCATATGTCTATGTATTGTTGCTGCATGTTCATAGAGAAAGACTGACTTTTTTCACTATATAGTAAGCTAATATTAGACTGTACCAGATATATAGTCACCTGTCTATCCTATACAATTATATTTTGTTAAAAAGTTACAGTTTAACTTCCTCTAAGGATCCACATACCCCTGTCTGTAACTCCTTTGTATTTAATTGTTTAATAAAATAACAATTTAAAAAAAAAAGAATTTCAGTGTATGGTTTAGGATTAGTTTGATGCCATATTAGCAGACCTCCCAGCTTCACAAACCTATCTTATACAACTAAATAAGTTCAGACACCTCTAAAATGAGAACCTGCTCTTTTTACTGTTTAGGTAGGGTTCCCCTTTTTTTATCTTCTATTCTTGTAAAGCAGTCATTTGATCCTGACCAGTGATATATCTCCGCTCATTACACAGACTTGTCACTCACGTGTTCCGAATTGTTTTATTTTGCCCTTACAATACAATTGCTGGTCTCTTTATATTACGCTTTGATATGCTAATTCTCACACAATCCCTCTTTAATATTTGCAATTGAAATCCGTTCATTGAAATGCGATGCAAGGTCAGGCGGCATAATAATGTCTTTTCTGGTCATCAAAGAGAACGTATTCTGGAGCTGCAGAAATGCCACTTGCAGGGTTGTTATCATTAAAGGAATATCTAATAGGATTCTGTGTTTTATATAAAGGGAATAGAGTCACCCCGCCCCTTCTGGGGTATGAGAATAGGGCAGACTATGTGTAACTGCATCATAAGAGTTTTAAATTGGCCATAAAATCATTGGAATTGTTTGTTTCAGGTGCAATTGAAAAATGGGTAAAAATCCTTATCATTTCTTTATATGGGCAGACAGAATATATTGGAAGAATTAGTAATCTTATGTTAACTGCACAAGTCAATCCAGTGTACAAATTATTGGACCCATGCATTGTGTTTAAGTCAGTTCATGTGCATGCATTGTGGTGCCATTCATGCATATGTACAACAATAACTACCACCACTGCTACCTCTCCCATCTATCATGAGTTAATGCACATAGTTTTGAGCTTTTTTTGTAAGGCAGACCATTCATTCTGAAAAGACTGGCTGTGCATCTATAGCTTTTTGGACAATGCAGTGAACCACAATGCAAACTGTGTGTTATGCATTGTAGTGCATGTATGTTGGCAGCTACAGCACATATGCATTGGAGTGCTGTTCCACATGGACGTACTACAGCACAGCGCAGTGTCATGCTTTTTAATGTGTTGCAGTAAAATGCACGTTACTATAACACATAGGTGTAAAGTTAGCCTTAACTCAAAACCTTTATTGTAAAAATGAAATGGCAGACATTACCCTTCCACTCCCAAATCCCCCCATTAAAAATTGCTTTACATGCCATTTTCCTTCAGTCTTATTGTGATACCACAGCTTCTTCCTCTTTATATTCAGGAAGGGGTGAGCATCTTCCAGCAGCACTCAGTCCTGTATAATGTGAGCCTATAGAGGTTCTGTAGTGCTATTTACCCCTAAGAAGACCACCGCAACTAGATCAAGGAGGAGGTCAGGACAATGCTAAAGATTGGAGACGGTAAGGGAAGCTTGGACAAAAATTTCCTAACACAAGTGAGGTGTTTGTAAAAATAAAGTAGAAGCTAGAGCTTTACTTTATAATCAGAATTCAAACTGTTCCCCACTGTCATGAGTCAAAAGAGTTTTCACTGTAGTTATAAATCAATATTATACATTTTACATAAGTTTATTTTTGTTTTGTTGCAATAAATCAGGCTGATTGAATCCTGGGAGCACCTGATATAATCACATACAGCTGTGTGCAGCTCAGTGCAGAGCAGAATAAGGACTGATAATGACAGCAAAGCAATACAAAGGTAGGAAATACACTTCCATTATGCTCTGAAAAATAAGATATAATCCACTTTGCAAGCACAACAGTTGACTTGACATGATCCCAGTGTGTTTATAAGGAAGGTTATGAATTTAGGGGGTGGGGGAGGATCCAGTTGCTATTAGAATTATTGGTTGCACACAGAGCTTTGCTCTCTTACTTACATGTGACACCTAACATGTTCCAAAACACCTTACTATCCATATACTGAAATAAGACCGAGATGTCTGATGCAAAGTATACCCCACTGGCACTGTCATGGCTTTCCCAAATGCTGCCTTGGTTTGTTACCTATAAGAAGCTGGTGTCCCCCTGCAGTAAAGGTTTAGTAAGCTGCTAATACAGAGTAAGGTGTTTTGCTTTGTGAAAGTAAATGTGTATTTTAATCCCATTTTGTTATTCTAAGTGGGTTTTATGTGCATTTAGTTTTTTCTACTTGTATGTGTTTTACATGGTCAGGTTTGCAAAAACATATTTAAATTGATATGCTGGTCACCCTTTGCTGAAACAATTAAAGCCACCATTTATTTCTGTGGGGTGAAAAATGGATGTTGGTTCAGTGAAATAAATGCAGGCTGTATATTCTTTAACTCACACTCCTCAGTCATCAACATGTTTGATGGTTCAGATTTCATTATAGCTTTTAATGTAATAACTTCAGCCTCATAATAATAATCTGCTGGCTTTGCTTTTCCTATTGATTATATCACTGGCTACAAATCAATAATTATATTAGCCATAAGAAGAAGTGATTGCTACTACATCTCATATGGCCCTTAAGCTGGCTACATACATTACAATCGGACTCTACAATTTCCTTTAGATCCACAAACAGCTATGCAGTGAAAAGGTCTGACATACATGCAAAGACTTAGCTGTGTTGTTATAATCGTGCAGGCTTATACCAGCTTTCATTAAATAAATTATTAATAAAGCTATTTGTCTTTTATTGGGATTTTTGCTTTGTCTAAGTCTAAAACCTTAGCTGCTCTTTAAAATAGTCAAGGGGAAGGGGTCCTCTGCCTGGGAGCTCCTAAGTGTGAGACTTTACAGGACCTCTGCCTCAGCAATGTACATCAGCACTCCTATAGTTAAAAAATAAAAAAAACCCTGGATGATGCTAATTGATGGGGGTGTCCCATACAAGTAAATGTTTCAAATAATTGAAACATTTACTTGTATAGTTGTACAAGTTTGAGCTCCTCTGAATATACAATAATTCTGCAGGCAGAGCCTGAATAATTTCCTGGGTGGAGGACATCCCGCGTCATGTAGACCTTTCCATCCCAATCTTACTATTACTATCTAGATCCCTTTATTCTTTGGATTTCCGTTCTTTTATTCATGAAGGCTCAGTATCATATGTATGCCTCCTTATCGCACTATTCTAGGTACAGCACCTTGCAGGTCCTTCTCACTGGCCATGATCTACCTGCACAGATCATAGAGATTTAGTGATGGGGATACAAAGTCAAATAACATGTTGTTGGTGGGGGGTAGAGAAGGCAACATATAAGCAATTAAAACTTCAGCTTTAAATAATGATCATTCTCTGTAGCAGCTATTATACCTCTCATAAAATGGGGAATGAGCACCCGAATGAGGATTGTGGATCAAAGCCACTTGAAGATTTAAGTGAAAAATTCTTTATGCAATATTCAAGAACTATTAAATTACTTTTTTTTTTTTTCAATTAGCGGTGCGGCTTAATCCTTATCTGTACCCAACAGGCCGAGCAGGGACTTTCCTGTGCCCTAAAAGAGCTGATTACTTTATTAAATATTTCTAACTCGGTTTTGGCCTTACCTGTCCATATTAGTGCAGGGAAATGAATTTCCTACAGGAACATCCTGAAACTACAATTGAATACCAAAACTCTCAAGACTTCTCACCTGACTTGCTTATTAATTTCTCTCCAAGAAGGTGGTGTGAGGAGACGCATTTCAAACATTTCATGTTACTTCTGTCTGTAAATTTCACATTATAGGGGAATCAAGGCTGAGAAAATATGTAGACTGCTGTTAATAAACTATCTTGTTCTTCATTTAAATGCTTCAATACTTCGAACCACAACAGTATGTAGATCAGGGCTTTTTCTTTGTTAGCTGCATGCTGGATCTAGGTCAGTGGCACAGAAAAAATTGAAGCCAAAGACAACCAGGTGCATAGTGGCCCTACCATGTGTACCCATTGTGCTGAGACTTTGTCGGTCTATCTATCAGGACCCAAATTGGGCAGGAAAGAATACGGATGAATCCTATCTGACTCCAATTTCTTGTTATATATTGCAAAAAAATACATTGTCAAAATGCTTCTATCTGTCCGTCTTTCTATATTGAATGAATACATAGTAGTATTTGCACTGTGGCCCATGCAGGGAGGTTGGGAGTAATGCACTCATTGACAGGGCCTTTTTCTGACTACCTATTTACAGTTTGTAACATTATTGTTTCCCAGATTGGGATTTACTGAGATGTGTAAACATATAGACAAAAATCATTGTCTTGTTCTTTTTTGTTTCTTTGCCTTCAAGTTTATGCATGCTCTTTCATAGAGTTATTGTTATTTAGTTACTTTTGACATACATACGGATTTTGTTATTTGATCTTATAGCACAATCGCCTCCATCAATTGTCCTGAGGAAGAGAGCTTGCCTATTGTGAAACATGTAGAGATCTGGTCAGAATTCCCCAGTGAAAGTCAACTAATGAATAGACAAAATACAAATGTAATCAAATTAAAAAAAAAAACCTTAATTCTTCAAACACTTCGATAGTCCACCTAGGAGGATTTTACCTTCCTTTTGGAAGTGGTTTAGCTATCCTGTTATAATGTTTTTTTTCAGTATTGCCTAAACAATTTGTGCTTGGAATAAGCTTTGTTACATATTTGTTACGTGTATATATTGACTAAATACAGGATGTGGCGTAAAAGATGATCTATATTTTTTTTGAAGCTTGAAACTTATCAAATAAAGGCTCAATCTCTCTCCTTATCATTGCACAATATTTCTTGAAATTTGTGACAAACAATAATGATAAGCAACTATCCTGAGGGATTTGTCTGGTCATCTGCTATAATTTAGCATGTGTACAGTTGATGAACAATTGGGCACTTAAGGACTTAGACTATGAACACACGTGCAATAGTTATCATTTGAAAGGATCTTCCACGATGCTTTCCAACGACAAACAACAGAGCGGAACCTCGCTGCGCTCTCTCCTCTTCACTTCTAATATGATCGTACCTCATCCGTCGTCCATGGATCCACTCGAACGGTCGTTGAGACGATGGACGACTGTACACCCAACAGATTCCCGTCCAATATCAGCCCCAAGGTGTTTATCGTATGAGAAATATGTGACGTGTGTACATAGCCCTATGTGTTTGTGTGGGGAAAGGAAATGACGTAGTCCCTACCCAATCTCTTACCAATCACACATGCTTTGTCTACAGTCCTTTCGCATGGCCTGCAAATTCACATATTGTTATCATGTCTATGCAACCATTCATAGAGGACATTTGTATGCCCTTAATTGTTCGCTTCAAACAACTTTTCTCTAAGGCTACATACTAACGTTAGGTGATTCTCGGCCCATACCAGCCACAGGCTGACATGTGCAGAGGCCGTCGGATGTCGTTCATTGATTCATCCTGGCAGATTCATGAATGACACAAGACAAACGACCTCAATGCAAGTCAAAGGAGGAGAGCACAGAGGGGTGCCGCTCACTCGTTTTTCCCTCTCCATTGAGGAGAACAAAGTTGTATGTACAGTGCTCATTCATTCATCTTTCAGTCTTTTGTCATTGGAAATGATAGTGAAAGATCCTTTCCGACAAAAATCTAGAGTGTGTATGTAGCCTCATATCTCTACATTGCCTACAAGATATGTCAGTTTCTTGATAATACAAAATACAACATACCTGCCATGACCATGGATTAAGTGACCACAGAACCTTTGATCAAGGTTCAAATTCCCAAAGGACTAGTAATAAATTACCAAAAAACACCAACATAATTGACATAAAGGGGGGTATTTTGGTGCCATAAGTCCCTTATAGGTGTTGTGGTCTTCTGCTATATGGTGCTAAGTGTGCCCCTGAATCTTGTTTCTCTGTGCATTGTACCAAAATGTCCCTGTTATTGAGACCCTTTCTGTTCATGTGTAGTCACCAGGACAGGAGGTAAAGGAGATCTTTTCATTAAGTCTTGAAAAATTAGAACTTTTATGTGTCTTTTATGTCTTTTTTGTGGCCTACTTCTTGCATAGTCCCCAGAGCAGGAAAGGAGATGTTGCATATCATTGGACAGTATGAAGATTCATTGAATTTGAGTGTCCTCATAAATTATGTACCCAGTTCCTTAAACACATACACCCCCTGCAGTCTGCCTCTTTGTAATTTTGTCTATTCCGACATGCTATAAATATCTGTTCTGAGACAGTACAATTTATAAGCAATGACAAGAAATGTCTTCCAGGCAGAGTTTGTGTTATTGGAACCTTTGATCTGCGGTCACCGGTCTGACAGGTTTCTGAATCAAAGTTCTGATTATTTGATCCCAGCCCCAGTGTTCACAGACTCCCTTGGGTGACTTGGACAGTTAGTCAATGCCAATAACATTACTTGTCTACATTTCACCTCTTAGGCTTTAAGCCATGGTGAAGTTTGCTGATGTGATGATTCCAAAAGAAAAGGTTATTTCCATTGGTGAAATTTCTTATTTTTTTATTTCTGTGAAGTTATCGCTTTGGCATTTCATCATACGACATTCACTGGGCAAGCAGCTATGTTGTGTTCCTTGTACATATTGACTAGTATGTGTTCTGCTGGTGGCCATCCTGGATGGTTTGTAGTGTCGGTGTTGTCTGGATCACTGAGCTGGAGTGTTTTATATACCTGCACAGCACCCAGGCATTAACGTTAAAGCAAATTGTAACTGCTGTAAAGGTTTTCATGTTTGGACCACAGTTAACCCTGCTGGTGGCTATGAGCTATAGTAGATCAGAGGGGTTTATTTTTGTCACCACCAGCACCACATCTCCAGCCGGGCACTCTTGGTCTTTAGTAGACTTCTTCTCAGCTCCTTTCCCAGCATTCGCCAGTCAGAAAAAGTGTGCATTCACCCTAAAAACACAACCTGCATTAAATCCACTCTGCTAATCTTGATGTGTCCAATACTTTAAAGGCACCCACCACTGACTTATATGTAATTTGCAATTTTGTCCTAGTTGCATATTATACAGCTTGCCTGGTTTGTGTTCTGCTTGGGTCAGGTTTTGGGAACCTGACAACTTTCACCTGCCTGATTATAAGCTACTTCTGAAAAAAAACATATCTCACCGGAATGATTTCAGGTATCCCAGTGGCCATGAGTTACATCGTGGGAGTCCTGCCAACCAAGACGGCTGAATGGAAGAAAGAAGATGGCGACACTTGCAAGGGAACGGGGACAGGTGAGTGTAGGAAGGCGAGGTTATTTTATTATAGAAGGGACATCCCCTGTCTCTTCTACAATGAAGGACCTGCCTATTCGCAAGATTTTATTTTTAAAGTTTATTTTCACTTTAAAGCAGAGTTAAACTTGAAAAATTGAAAATTGCAAGCAGGCAGGTTCTTCATTGCAGATGGGGTAGGTAATTTCTCTTCATTTTTTTCCTTTCTCCTTCACCAGTAAATCTTCACTTGGTCCTCATCAAGGTTCAGGATCTTAGGCCATCTTGATTGACAAGGCCAAAACTTATGCATTCCACAAGAGGCCATCTAGTCCCATTAGCCAGCTATGCTGGGACTGTACACTGAGCTTTCAAATAGAACGTCTTAAGGTTTGCTTCAAAAAGATATAAAGCCTGGTAAAAAAAACTGATGCATCCACCACATCAAAGGCCTAAGATGACATCTTGGGTATAAATGCACTTTATTCTGGGTGCTATGTGTAAAGATTCAATATTGACATTTTTATATCTGTGATATCTCCATTGAGATAATTTATCTGACCCACTACTCACTGTAATTGGGGTTGGTGGAATCATATTGGGGCATTTTTCTTTTATAAGGTACATTTTTATCTTTACTTTTCTAGGGCCTCTGGGAACACAGGAGTAGTTTGTAGAAGCAAAATTTGATGTGAACTGTGACATTTTGAATCTGTTTTGCTTTCTGTAAAAGCACTCAGCAGTTTCTGAAGTGCTTTACTTGCTGACAGATCAGAATGTCCTGATCTTACCAGCTCTCCAGTCACCTTGATGACCCAAAGTTTTTCATTGTCAAAATAAAGGAAGAAAATAGAGTTTACCTGCTACAGATTTGCAGTTTTTTTTTTCGACAGCATAGGGTTTTGTATGGATGCATATTGTCAAATGTATACCGACTGATAATGTGCCACCAACCTGCAGAAATCCCATCTTGACCCCATTCCTTTCCTCCTGAAAGCAGACCAAAGTTATCTTTCAGCAGAGTAGATGTTCTGAAATTATTGGTATATCAACGACAATGCATTTTATGACTTTGCTTTACCTTGGACGTATGCTCAAGTTTTTTAATTGACCAAGTGCATTAAATGTAACCATACACATAGGGCTTCTTCCACTAAACAATAAAACAACGCCATGATATAAGCCCAAAGCCAATTCAGGTAAACATCATGGATGTTCTATGGTTTGGTAATATTATCTCATTCTCATTCAGCAGGAGGTCAACAAGGTTTTTTGTCTTCTGTTTCACATTTAGTTAATTAAAATTGAAACTGTGGACTTGATAACAATGTTAATATTTACAAACCTCATTAGCAGCAAATTAGTCTGACCTGGGTCAGTTTAATTACACTTCAAAAAAGCTGAAGGATTTAAAAGGAGATGCGTGTCTGTTTTGTCTTCATTTTTCATTTGTGTAATGCAAGCAGGCATGATACATGCCGACTTAAAACTGGACTCTGGGGAAATTGTATAGTCCTCTTTAATATGGGGCTTCCCCTGCAAGGGTTAAACTAATCTCCGTGCGAATATTAATCCCTTACAACGGATTTCTTACATTAGTAAAATCTACCTAAATGGTAATTTTATTCACTTACTTGACATGACACTTCCTGTTGGTTGTCTTGCAGTGACTTTATTTCAGGATCTAAAAGAGGATGCAGCAACAGTAACATCAGAGCAAGGGGAAGGTAGAGGACCAACCAGTGCATCCCCGGATTAGTGGTACCCTTCATTCATTTTAGAAAGTAAGTTTAAAAAAAAAAAGGATGATGGAGGGGGTATGAATCCTTGAGAGCTACCGCTACCTATTTTTCTCTGACATAGCAGTCTGTGTGCAGGCTCTCTTACAGTGCAGGACTGCTGGTTCTGCATCATACATGAAGATGTCAGAGAGCCTGCATTCAACATAAGGCTGAAGATAGAAAAAAAAATCCCCAAGACAAAAATGGCCATTAACCCTCTCAGAATGTGGGTAGGGAGGTAGCCAAATTTTTCTCACATCCACCCAACAGATTTACCTCCACACCTGTGTGACCACTGTAGAATTTAGGGTTTAATCTGACAAGGAATTGGCAGACATTGTGATTATTGTTTTTTGTCATATCCGCAGGAAATGAGAGGAGTGGTTGTCACCAGTACAGGAAGACACTGTTATAATGACAGAGGGAAAAAAATGGGAAGATCCACTCCATTGGCAAAAGATAAGAATAGGCTTTTATTGTGTTCAGCAAGGTAGACCAATGTGTTTTGGGGTCTGCAAGTATCCCCCTGATCTTTGGGGGAGCTGGAACAAGTGAAATACACATTCCTCAGCAACTATTTGTTTTTCTGATTCCTCAGGCCCTGCCTATATTTTAATCCTTTATTTCTCCAGCACTAAAAAAATATGTTGAACGTATATCAAATACATTTTGAATATCTTGTATACCAGAGAGGTGTCACCTTGTACCTTCCAATTTAATTTCACAATTCAGGGGCTGCCTAAAAGGGTACCTGAGTCTGAAAGAGAAGCCTACCAACCTGACAGGGGTGTCTCCCTTCCCCAATATAAAACCTAATAAAAAGCTCAGCTAGAGTTAGACTTTAAAGCTGTGAGTTTTGTGGGTTTTGGAATTACGAGATAATATTGGTCATTGAACATACATCTTTGATGAATGAAGCTGCTTGTTGACTAAAGTAACTTTCAAAGTATCAAAGCACCAAAATGAAAGGACTTGATTGTGTACTTTACAGTTTTAATTTCATGTCTGGCCAAATTTATTTTGGTTTCACTTATTTAGGTATGTGGAATGATCGGAAAAATCGGTCTAGTTTTTAATGCTCCTTGGGCCCTGTTAGGGCCCTGTCGATTTTCTCCTTGCCCCCCATGTGACAACATTGATTGCTTTATCCATGATAGCCACCAACTGACCTGATTTAACCCATTGGTTGATAAACAGACAATTGAGGGCTTAATGATTTGAAAGTGCGTTTTATTTGTCATTATTTATGGCACACGCGTGTTCACAACGCCCAAAACTTTGCGTCTCATTATGTATCACCGTGCACTGCCACGAGCGTTGTACAAACATTTCTACTACAAAGCCGTCACACATGCAAAACGTTTATCTAGCAATCCTAATACATATTTTTTTTCACTTTTTAAGACATGGGTTTGGCTTGTGGTATTTTATATAGCTTGAAAATGTGTAAACATATCGTATCTCATATCCTGGTTCCTTGCAACAGTCAATCGCCAACCACTAATCCTGCACACGTAAAAATAAATAAATCAATGACCTTTTCTAAACACAGACTCTAAACTTCCGCGATGGAGTGCCAAAGCCTTGGGGGACTGTCAGCCTCATGTCCAAAAGACTTCAAAACTGGATTTTGGCAACAAAGTAGTTTTTCTGACCTTTTGCGAAAGTTTAACATTTAACTTTTTTTTTTGTGTGTGTTTTTACTTTTTTTTATTCTTTACATCATAAGGATAGATCTCAATGCTACATTCTTCTTTTCAAACAAGATCGGTATAACATTCCAGTGCACTGTGACAGCTGACGGAGGTTGAAATCCACTTGCTATCTTTGCTTTATATACAACAGGTAAATAAGGTTCTGTGAAAGATACGTCGATTGTCTCCTGGCTTCATGATAGCCCGTCAAGGCGTAAGACGCCTCCTTTCCTGATGGCTCTTCATCTTGTCAGGAAGGCTGATGGGAACAATCCATGGGTTCACAATGTAAAATCCCTGTGCAAACGGAACACAACTAGAAGTGTTAGCAAATATTTCATTATGTTATAGAAAATTTACTTTACTTTACAATGTGTCCCTCTAAACCCCTAGAAAATCATAGAACCTAAAATATATATTCTAGCAAAAATGCGCCTAGATAAAAATGGTTAAGGTTAAGGGTGCTGAGATGATTGGGAAGGGGTTGCAGAGCTTCTTCCTGTAGGCATGGTTTAACAATACGGGGGATGCAGAGGTTAGGTGAGAGTCACAGGCACAGTGCATTCTAAGAGCATTAGGATGGGGGATTTGCAGGCATGGGCATGGTGTTTGGAGATATGGGGTTTAAGTTGAAGGGAGGTGGTGGCTTGTATGGAATGAGAGTATAGGCGCAATGAATAGTTGATGCTGAAGGGGCAGCCAAGAGTTCTGACTGGGCTCAAAGTAGCTACTCCTTCCTTCTCTGCACATTAAAATGTAATACCTTGCTATACAAAAGCCCCAAGCAAAGGCCTAGGTCTTTCACTAGCTAACATGTCCCTAGAATGGTGGAGTAGGAAGCTTTGTTGGATAGGACTTGGTTATGAAGCTGGGGGAGTGTTGTTTAGTGTAGGAGATCATTTGTGTAGTCCACGGGCACAGTGTGGCCAGTGTGTGGGTCCTTGTTTAGGGCAGCCTTTCTCATTTCTTTTACCCCCCAAAACCCTTGAAATATTTTTTAAGTCTTGTGAACTCTCACTTAAACCATAGTATGTCAATGGAAAGAAATACAGCTTACATTAGTCAGTGGAAAGAATGCACCTTTACAGTTATGGTCATAAGACCACTCTTACAGATTAAAAGCCTTAAAGAGCACTGATATCATTCTGCTGACTCTTCCAAGTGACATTGGCCAGTGGTCACCATCAATCAGCAAAATCTCAAGTGGAATAATAACACATTGCGTGCCCCTTCTGTAATAAACAACTTGCCTTTTTTATTTTTGTTTTGTTCCACTTTAAATGAAGAAGGGGTTGTAAGTTGTCCTGTGCCAAAGATGGGGATAAAAGAAAGTAGTCTACTAATGGCCAATGCCTCCCTTCTTTAGCCTAAAATTATTTAGATAAGGAAGAAACTTCTACACCCACCGTTTTTTGGACCATACAGGAATATTATTTAAAAATGTTTGATTAAACCCAGAAATCCTATTTTTCATCACAAAACTTTCTTTATATCAGCTTTTTAAAAATAAAAAAAAAAATAGGTTGCAAAGAAAGTTTACCATTGCATAAAATTATTGGTAGTTAAAAAGCACATTTTAATAGAGATCCTAATCAAAAATAGGGACAAATGAGAAGAATAGAGGGAGTTTGGTCTCCAAAAGGGGTGATTTCACTACCCAAAGGTACCTGAAGGTAACCCTGCCAATTACCAGAACCAATACTTACTTTATTTCTTCATGTCAGTAGATGAACAAATAGGATAGATAGGCCAATATTCAATAAAATGACCATGCAAATCATGATCGTATCTGGTCTCTGTAACAGAGAAAATAACATTGTTAATACCACATGTTTTCACAACAGTAACGTTTGCTTTCTGTGATACCAAGTAATAATTGCAACCTCAACAGCACAGGTTGGTTTACTGTACTGCTATGGGTTGTTCTCAATTCTGCTTTCTGGAAATTGAAATTATTACCAGCAATTCTCAATTTCACATAACTTTAATTTCATTATGAAAAGGTTATATTTTGTAGTGGGCTGAATTTAATGGTCAATACATGTGGATGTACAATGGTCACATGGTTCGTTCTGCACCCACATCCACTATCTACCATTAAACGAATGATGTTGTTATAATTCCATTATTTGCTTATTGAACTTGAAGTAGACCACAAGATGAGTCATCCAAAAATGTTTTAAGCTAGTTGGGAATAGATACTGGTGCACTGGTGCACTAGTGAGTTTTTCACTTCCTGCGGCCCAAAAGGCATCTCATGCCCTCTTCATATTGTAATAAAGTGGAAAGTGTAATAGAAGTGAAAGACCTCCTTGTGATGGGCAGACTGGTAAAGTTGGCCTCTAGGGTACACTATATAAAGGTGCTTAGGTTTTCTGAAATATAAAATGCTGGTTGATTATAAGTGTCAACATCTACTCAACATTGAAGGACCATTCTTTATTAAATGATTGTAATACTGACCTCTTCAATTTCCTCTTCTGGTTTAGCAGCTGGCAAGGCTTGGGAACCCTTCTTAATCAGGCTTTTGGTTTCAAACTTAGCCAATGCCTTGGATTCGGTCTTGGTAGCAGGTTTGGGTTCTGGTTTCTGGGATGCAGGTTTGGCCACCACTTTAGGTTCTGCTTTAGGGGCTGCTGGTTTCTGAACAACCTTTACTTCAGTTTTCTGGACAGTCTTAGGCTCAGCTTTCTGGATAATCTTGGTCTCCGTTTTGGCTTCAACACTTGGCTTTTCCACTTTCACATCCTTAACCTCTTCACTTGGTTTCTTGGTGTGCTCTATAGCAGGTTTTTTTTCCTGGGCTTTTTGAGAAGGCAGTACATCTTTAGGTGCCTCTTTCAAATCTGGTGTTCCAGCGTGTGGTGGTGGGAATGCTTTTTCTTCATTGTCCAGTGGAGGAATCACTGGAGAGGTCCGCACAGCATAGCTGTGATAGCCTTTATGGAACTCAACATCAGAATCGGATAATTGTTTAACCAACCTCTGAAGTGGTTTCATCTGGTTCTCATATTTGCTGTTCAGGTTAGCGCTGATGCTTGTCTTGGTTGGGCTGCTGGATGGGCTAATGGATTGGCTTCCACCACGTCTTTCTCCATTCCAGTTCCCAGCAGTAATCAGCCTTTCCTTCTGTGAGCTTGTTCTAAGTTTCTTGGCCTCAGGTGGTGTCCCAGGTGGAGGTGAAGGGGTTCGTACTGGGGAAACGTCTTGAGAGGAGGGTTGATATTCGGGGGGGAGCTGAGGGCTCTCAGGAGGTGTCTGAACTGGCTGTTCCTTTGTTGCGGTCGGTTGTTCTGTTATTTCCATGGGTTCAGCATTTTCAATAATTTCCTGCATCAACTTTCTTTTGATATACTCTGGGCCTAAAAGAGATAAAAAAAATGATGGCAAATTGAAGACACAATACATTTTAAGCAACTGTTTGCCATTGTAAATGGTTTTATATTTGGATGTACAGTAGGTAGATCAATTTTTAATAAACATTAATTTGATCACTTTGACTTTTGAGGTACTAATGAATGTGAAGAATTTACAGGCATGTTTAAAAACAATTGTTCTATTACAAATATAATAAAGTCATATCTAGTGTCCGATAAAAGGCAAATATACATCTGTCACCCAATACAAAATGTTACGAATTTCACATCTCCATTTACTATTCCTTCCCCAGGAGAATAACAAACACATATATTGTATAAATTAAAGCGTATATGTCTTGTATGGGGATGGAACCATACATACTCAACTCAACTGGAGCATGTATGAGGGTTAGGAGAGCACCCCCCCTCCCTTCCCAGAAGACACAGTAAATAGGGGCATTGATTAAATTATCTAAATTAATTAAGGACTAATATTAATTAAGGTCTAATATTAATAAAGGCCTTTACCCCAATGCTTAAAGGCTACATCTTCCTATACTCAGGGGTGGACATTGCAGTTTTTTCACACTTTAACTGCTATCCATAAGTGCGCAAATTGCATCTCTTCATCTAAAACAGAATTAAATCATTGGCAAGTAACACTATTGTGTGGCTTTGAAGTGTTACAGAAGGGTAGAAAAGTACTGTATTCTCTACAGAATTTTTTTAAGCTGGGTGGATGGAGAGTGTCCCCTGTATTGTGACACAACTTTTCAGTAACTCCAAAAACAGCCAGGTAGTTACTGAAAAGTTCCAGGTGGTGCACCCAGGTATAAGGAGCTGAGGAAAACACTGAACTATATTATATTTGATTATTGAAATTATGTTACCGATCTAAGTACTGTAAACCTAAGGTTATTTGTTTCTGTCCTTTCATTCTTGAGATTTATCCAAACTTTTCAGACAACACAGCCAGCTTGGTGACCATGTCTGTTCTTTGGTGCCATGATGCAGTATATCCAGGTCATCTCCCTGTCAGTAGGAGGAGTACTGACGGGTTACCTCTTTATTCTCTTTCTCTGTCAATCTGTAATTTTATTGTTGGCCTGTCTGTGTATGAAGGATGCCTGACTGCATCCTAGAGCTTGTCCTCTATCTTCTAGTGTATAGAGGATGATAAAGTAATAACATTAGTTACACTTAATAAATATTTAAAACGTTTTTATTTTTTATCTGCAATAATTTGTTTAATTTTTACATATTAAAGGGAATTTTAACGACCCATCCGTATGATGATGTGACCTTGACTCCAATTGCTCTAGATTAGATTACCGGTAAATATATTCGACAGCATTACCAGTCTGTATTCACACAAAACTGGAAATGGCACCGCTCATCTCCTTTGACAAAATTACAGCTGTGAAAGATGAGATATAAAAGTAATGCTTTGCCTCATCTCGCCCTGTAATTGGGAACCCACAAAAGAGGTGCAATGAGTGGGAAACTGCTGTGTTTGTCTGATCAAACATAAAGGTGCTAAAATAGTACATAAAATAGGAATACAGCACATAATGGAGTGGGAAGACAGATCTGATAAAAGCAGCGGATAAATAAAACATATTTCCCCATACAAAGGAAATGCTGGGAAAAAGCAGGGGGGTTAGAGAATTGCAAGCTTGGCTAAATAGATAAAACAATTACTTTTATGGATAATGGCCTCAGAAGCTCCAGGAGTTTTTACCATACGGGTCAAAAACTTTTAAATTGACATTAAAAAAGAAAATCCAGATAAATGGAAAGGTCTGTATACACCTAGAGGAAGTGTTTTATCTAGGAAAAGAATGTTAATACTGTTGGTATCCACAATAGGGCTGGTTAGATATATTGCAGAGCCTGAAATTCTCCTTTCTAATTGCTAGAAAACATGGCAGCAATTGTAATACTCAAAGCTCTCTCCACTTTCCAGTCCCATTTAAGTACCTCAACAGATAATGGAGCAGGTACTTTGGTAAATTTGCATTTCCCCATAAAGATAGATATAAAGTTAACTAATGGTTTAGGACAGTGGTTTGTGACCTTTTTAACACTGGGGAAACTCTTGAAAAAAGAGCATGCCTTCAGGGAACCTCTGCTATAACCCACAGCACATTAGCTTTGGGGTCATTGGGAAGATTTGGGATGCTCTTTTTGTCCTCATGTAACAGTACTGACTCAATCACCAAAGTATTTTTTTTAGTCCGGTACTAAATGGAATTGTAGGGTTTTATGAAGCTGTTCTAAGCTTTTTAGCACTGGATCCTGGGTTCCAATCCCTCTGAACCCTGGATGTTGTCTGCATTGGGTTTGTATGTCGTCTGCTTGGGTTTTTTCTTACAATTCTAAAACATACTGCTGGACCGAGCGCTTTCTCCTATGTTCCTATAAGATTGAGTAAGGGCCATTAAATTGTGAGCTACTTCCATAGAAACATAATTTTTGTAAATAAATCCTATATACCTGATTGAATCTCTGACCAACCGATTATTTGCTTTACAAGAATACCTTGGTTGGCATGTAATCTCGTTCTGTATTTCACCTGTTTGATGGGAGCACCTGTAAATGTACAAGATTGGTATATTGCTGCAGTCATCCTACCTGGCTGGTAGAAGTCTGGGGAGAGCTCTCTTGCCATCATTCTTGCAATGCTGGATTCATTGTTAGCTGCCTGGGCTGCCTGTTCCGCTCCATCTGCTTTGGCTTTGGCGTGTGTAGTCCTAAAGGGGGAAAAAAAGATGTTGAATTACAATGCCAACAGCTTTTGAATTAAATGGTCATATTAGTATCTTTTGCCCCATTTAAGCCCAAATTCAACCAAAACATTTTGGAGTCATCAAGGGTAAAATCTCCCAAATTTGGATACACAAAATTCAATATTTTAACAAATCCTTGCTCTATTAGGCACACTTGGAAGGTATGTAACCACCTCTTCCCACCTCCATCTCCCAGCTTTTTCTCCTAATAAAATATCAGGACGCTGGGTGAAGCTTTCACCACTAGTTGCAATGATATTTTCTATGGTGCACAGGGTCTTAAAGAATCTATCACACCCATTATGTTTAGCTTTATGTTATAAAAGAAATGCAGGCTCTGGAATATGTCTTTGCAAACATACTTCAGATATTTGGAGACAGCTGTATCTACAGCTCCCTATGGTGACAAACAACATTTCCAAATGGGCCAAAACCACACAGGCATCATGAAATCAATAGGGGCAATAAAAGCTCTTTTAGGAAAGATGTCTTGCATTTCCATTGCATTTATCAGTTACCTGGTATATTCGATACTCTTGCATATCATTTTCATATTTTAAACTGTAGCAACTTACTACTGTTGTAAATTCTCCCTTGTGGTGTATTTCACCACAATCGCCCAACAACTGCTATGATTAAATTTTGGCCACTTAAGCAGAGTAATGTTTTCAGTTAGTCCTGCCTGACCCATAGACTTGCATTCATTGCTGCGGTTATTTGTAAGCAAAAAAAACTGTCAGAGTAAAGCTTTTACTACTCCCTTCATCTGCCAGCATCGTTTGGATGAACTGTTACTGCATCCAATGGGCCACACCAATGGATATATGAAAGAGGGATGATTTAACTACAGAGGGATCCACCGCTCCTCACAGGCTGTTAGCATAGCTATTCTGCAACACTTCATTCACGTGCCATGCTGCTCATTCACTATCCTGTAACTCCTCATCCCAAACACTATGCCTTACGTTAAATATTCTGCAAAGAGTCCTCTTGTATGCCATGCAGTCCATTCCATATTCTGCATATAGTCCTGTACGCCATGGTCTCCTTTTATTATTCCTAAACACTTAATGTTTGTTGCCCATTCCGCAGTGGGTCATCCTATATGCCATGCTTTTTCCTATTCTTCATCATCCTATTCTTTTTCATTATATCCATTGAATCCTCTATCCTTTTTCCCCACCCCATGGCATAAGATAATTCATCCTACCCCTTCACAGATCTGTGTTTATCTAAATCCGACCATTGGATTCTGTTAAGTCATTTGTCTGCCGTGATATTTAGGATGTTTTACAATAGTGTGTGTTTTCTTTGTTTTGTTTTTTGTTTTTTTTGTGGACCTGTGAAATTCTTGTTCTGGGGTCTTGTGATTTCTAGTTTTGCCCCTTCCTTGTAATTCACTATTACTACTACTGCTACTACTAACAGGTTGGAGGTAAAGTGAGAAGGTGACCAGGCTGTGGTACCGCAGTAGCCAAAAAGTCAGGGCCATCAACTTGATATAGGGCTGTGTGAATATGATGACTGGACAGATAGAATGGATGGATCTTTCTATTTATCTGTTGCTTGGAGATTCACTTTAAGCAGCCCACCAAATACTGGACATAGTAAAAACAAATACATAGATATCGATAGATAAAGTCTTCACCGAGCACAAGGATCCCATAAAGTCCGGTAAAAGAATGACAAAAAGTAAAAGATAATAAACTAATTTCCCAGGCTCTAATATTTATGTATGCCACGTATTCTATTTCATTTTTCTTTCAAAAATCCCATTTTCCATTGAAACTGAAAAGGTGATAGGCAATGTAAAATATATATTTATTTCCTCCCTTTCTCACCCCCATTGCTGTATATTAAACTTGCTAAACTGCTGTAATTGGATCTTGTAACAAAATGTGGATAAAGATTTTTCCGAGTATAGGCAGGGTGAGGCGGCCATGACAAATATAGGCAAGGAGAAGCTCCTGTGACAGATATATATTGATGCGTTTATTGGGGACAACTGCTTTTAATAGAGCTCAGAAGCAAATTTACGACACACAGACTGGAATTTATAGCACCTTAAATTGAAAGGGACAGGGTTCTAGATGATTATTATAAATTGAATCTTCATGGAATATAAGCTGTCTGTATGAAGTTGTTAAATTAGATTAAACCCCAATTGCTGGAATCTCATATAAGCTCTTTAAATTTGTAGCTTTAAATAATCTAAATGTTGTGATCATACCATAAGGGTCCTTGTTCAGCCTCCTTCTGTTATACAGTGATAAATACCTCCCAGGAGTTTCCCTGTTACATGCACCCCTGTTAGAAAGATCAAGCTACAGGGTTTATTTGTAAATAACTTAAAACTAAAAAAATAAAAATAAAAACAATACTACTCATCAAAAATATATATTATATACCTCTTTGACAGTAAAAGAGTCAGGCTCACCCAACCTGCCCATCTGTTTCTTGGATTACCTAGAGCTAAAGGTTACAGGTTCCCTAGGCTACTAAACATCTGGAAGGTTGGAAGTCCCTGGCCCACCCACCAGCTGGAAATTTACAAATCCACTGGGCCACCTAACATGTGAAAGCATGCATGTCTTCCAGGTTGCGTAACAGCTGGAAGGTAACAGATTCCCTGAGCCACCCAATACCTAAAAGTTACATGTGACTGGTACCAAATAACTGATGAAGTTACAGGTTCTTTTGGCAAACCAAAAGCTGGACGGTTACTGGTCTTTAAGGCAACCCAACATCTGGAAAGTTACATGTCTGTCAAGCCACTCAATATATGGAAAGTTACAGACCACCCGAAAGCTGGAAGGTTAAAGACCCCTCACCATCTATGTTGTAAGACCATAGTGCCAATACTTTCCTGGAAATAAGGATTCATATACTGAACGTTAAAAAGCCAAGAGGCAAAAGCATATTGCTTTAACATGGAGAGGTGAGAGACCCAACTTGATCTGAGCTAAGTATACCCCGTCAGCTGTTGTCTGTCCATGTTGGAAGTTGAAGTGCTGTGAAGGACATTATAGAAATGGAGCAAAGAGAAAAAGGCATCGCATTTCTACAGAAATACCCACGTACCTCAAAGGATTATGGTAAACGTTCTGCAGAACTTGAAGAATGTGTGCTGAGACATTCTTAAAATGCTGAAACCTAAGCCCATGACTTAAATAACCTACAGCCACCATCCGTGAGGCCGGCCACCACATGTGAAAAATAAAACGAGAACAGCTATGAAAATCAGAAAGCTGAAAGATTATGAATATACTGGGTGAACCTTATGAGCGTGGCTTTTCCTATTGATTTCAGCAGTCAGATGCTGTGATAGATGAATTATGTATAGGAGGTATTTTAACGTTCTAAAATGCCTATATAGCTACCATATATGTACAATACACCAAAATCTAAATACTTATTTTAACATTGTAAAATAAAATAGATATAGGTAACTAAATGTCAATAGATGTTATATATACATTTAGGAAAATAATTACCATGATAAATCGTTATTCTTCAAATGTGTTCATCAGTCGGTGATCCATAGGTTTTCCCATCAGAACTTTACTTTTACGATGTACCCAACACCAACACCCAGTGGTCAAACATTCCCTAAATGACACTATACAATAAATATTGAATTTCCACAATAACAAGATATGTAACTTGGAATATTTTTTAATAAGAACTGCTTCTAAAAATGCATCCAAAAACCAAAAAAAAATTTAGCTAACTAATTAAAGCTGAAATCCAGCTTTGCCAAAGAGAAGGCTCAGAGTTGGGCAAACCTATTCATTGGCCTTCAGTAATACACTGCCAGAGGGAGCAGTTTCTATATATACTTGTTAGATTTTTGCATGAAAAGCAGATAATCAGCCAATTGCATGGCAGCAACTCAAGTCATTTCAGCATTTAGTGATAATCAAGATAACCTGCTGAAGTTCAAACGGAGCATCGGAATGTGGAAAAAAGGTGACTTTGAATGTGACATGATTGTTGGTGCCAGGCTGGCTGGCCTGTATATTACAGAAACTTCTGATTTGATGGAACTTTAATGCACAACCATCTGTATGGTTTACAGAGAGTAGTCCAAAAGATGAAAATATCCAGTAAGCTGCCTTTGTTGATGCCAGAAAAAATGGCCAGATTGGGTTCAGCTGATAGAAAGGTAACAGTAATTGAATCCCTTGTTATAACCAAGGTAAGAAAAAGAGAATTTTTGAACAAGCTTTAAAGTTTGAAGCAGATGTACTACAGCAGCAGGAGACCATACTGGGTTCCACTACTGTCAACTGAGCACTGGCACCTGAGGGCATAACTCACACGTGTTCACAAAAATTGTGCAGGAGTAAAATATGCCTAGACTGATGATTTTCAATTTTTGCTGCAACATCCAGATGGTTAGGTCAGAATTTGGTGTCAACAACACAAAAAGCACCTTGTTCACCAAGGTTCAGGCTGGTAGTGCTGGTATAATGTGTGTGGGGATATTTTCTTAGCACTCTGGGCCCCTATTACCAACTGAGCATTGTGTAAGCGGCACAGCCGACCTTAGTTGTGTGGCTGACCATGTCCATACCTTTTATGCCCACAGTGTACCCATCTTCTGATGAATGTAATGGGCTATGTCACATATCCTGGAGTGTTTTCTAGGTTCAGCAGAGTGTAAAGATTAAGTTTAAACCATATCATAAGCCAGCAACGTCCCTATTCTTCTGTACATTTGGTATTCTTTGCACATTTAATTTGCCTGTAACTTTTTTAACTCTTAACAATGCACAACTTTCAGAATTCTGGTTAACATGAGGTCAGATGAAAAACGTGATAAACTCCTTAACCCACCAGCTGGTGGCTGCTTAATTATGGATGAGCGTTCTGCAGAAATGTGAGAGCTTTATTTTTGGTCCCATTGACCACCAGATCCGGTGACTGGGTGGGCACCTTCGTTTATTAGTGGCTGCTAAAATAATAATCCAGATATGAAAGTTTTATAAACTTGTTCAGGTGACCTTCAGGTTTAAATTGAAAAATTTACTTGTATGATATTGGATATAACAAGAATTTCCTTGGTTAGATTATCATTGTAAATTCTTGAAAAGTTTGTATCCGTGGCTAAAATAATTGAAGCTGCAGACGGCCATTTCTCCTAAACTGAGCAATTTATTGTTTCAGTTCACCCATAGATGTATCTAGCTATTCAGATTGTTACCATGCAGTGATGGAAATCTCTTGAGTTTTCCATGCTAATACTCCCCTAATAATACCTTCTTCCTTTTGCTTGTGTTTTGTGCAATTGTATGAAGACCGCCCTAGGTAACACCCACATTTGATGGTAAGTCTCCATGAGTGAATGAATTGATATTCACTGAATGGAAGGGAGGGCCAGGGACAATGGGGCTGGTAAATAAAGGTCTAGCTGATGCTGGATGTCCTCCATCCAGGAAATAGGGCAAACTCTGAGGTGTTTACTTTGTGCAGTAAAATCGGACCTAAATATTTCAGTACAGGAGAGAATCCTCTACAATTGTCCAAGAATAAAAGTGAGGCTCAAGTTTTTTTAGCAGTGGTTTCTCACCATAGAGTTGGTGTCATTTTATCTTTTATGGACACTTTAAATGGTAAGATTTGGCCACTCATTTAGAGAATGAGGGCTTTAACTGATAGATGTGCACTGCCATTGGTAAGGAATACTAATTCTCTGGATGTAAAGCTGATGTTTTGATGGCCATCTGCCCAGTTACCTGTCCACGAGTGCCACCATCATCGGCCCCTTTTTTACACATCCATCGACAACTCTTCCAATGTTTCCCTTTGGTGCGCTTTCTGGATGTTGTTGCTCTCTTACTGACCCACACTTTGGGCCTGATTTATTAAAGCTCTTCCAAAGTGAAGCTGGATGATCCAGCAAACCTGGAATGGATCTGGTCCAAGATCAAAAACATTTGGTAACAAATAGAAAATGTTTTAGGAAATCATTTGGTAACAAATAGAAAAAGTTTTAGGAAATCCATTCCAGTGTTGCTAGATAACCCAGCTTCACTGTGAAAAGTGTATCCTCTCCAACCTTGGAGCTTTAATAAATCAGGCCTTGTATCTATTGTTGTGTGCTAGGATGAATTTTAGCTGTTGACCTCCATTTTGTTTCCTTATGAAGAGTTTGTCTTTCACCCATTTTATGTTTTAATTTTTATTTTATTGTTTGTTTTATTTTTTTTTACCTAACATCCGATACCTTGTCTTAGTCTAATTAGCTGTCCATTACCATTAGCAAAACCATCTTTGTGGGGTTGACACCCTAAAAAAAACTCAATTATGGGCAGGAGCCTATCTCTACCCACTCACGGAGAACAAATCTTTACTAGAATCCTGGCTTCTTATTACTTTAGTTACTCATAGAAGAACCACACTGGGCTCTATTTCCATCTAAAATGATGCTATAAATATACAGTGACAAACTGTTTTTTCAGTTCCTTCTCTAGCATTATCTGAATCTTACTTTAAATCTACAAAACACAATGTGCATGAGAAAAAGAAGTAATAAGTGAAACCACTTCCTGTATATTAGTTCACTTTTTTAATGTACACAAAACAGACTGGAAGGTTGCTTCATTTTAAGGAGTTACTCCAAATGAAGCTTTGCAATTTCTGTGGTGGTGGTGACCTTCCTGTCTTGGGATTCTGTATTATATTAATGTGCTTGGCCATCTCAGGAAATCGGTGTTGTCGGTAAACTGGTGACGTGGGAATACCATCTCTAGTAATATTGGAATGCAAGAAGAGAATTCCTGACTCTGTTCACTGTGGTTTCTTATGGCTTCAGGGACGCCAATGTACTGTTTTTTCAGGGAGTGGTGCGGACATAGGGATGTTTTACTTATGGATCCAGCAAATGTAGAGCACCGGAGTTTCAGTGGGTAACAAGGGGACTTGTCAAAGTCGCTTTGGAGTGCATCAAATCCTGATTTTTCATTCATATACTGTAAATGAATGGATAAATTAAGGACTGTTGGAATTGGAAGTGCTTTACGCCAACTTGGAATCCGCTTGTAAGAATTTGTAACTGGCTTTAATTCCCCAACCTGAAACAAGTACACACAGGTAAGCAGTTCTTGCAATATTATCTGTATAGTGCCAGCAGTCTACTTTTCAAAGCAAACTTGAATTGAGCATTTTTCCAACCCAATGTTTCCCATACTAACCTGAAATGGCTGCACCTTACTGTTATGTCTACCAATGCATCAGCACCCTGGAATTCAATGGTTCCATAAAGTAGACTTTGCCATCTTTATTTATCCTGTGGCTGGAACATATTAGCAACCATGGAAGCCAAGAGAGCCCATCCATACCCCCTGTGCATGTGTGATGTTAATGGCAGCAGCTCCATTCTCAAAGTTATGGTAAATGTCTGAGAAGGTGAGGGTGCAAGCATAAAAAGTCACCTCCTAGTTAGTTTATCCCAGGAATAAAACCAGGGACAAAATCTAAAACCTTTTATGTAAACAGCATATTGTGAGTTCAGGTACCCTTTAAGGAGATTGTTCTTTTTCCTTTACCCTGACTTCCCCTTTAATTTGGTGAGAATAGGAACCAGAGATCCCCTTTTTAGAAAGCCCCTTAATTCATTGTTGCCTATTCAGCTTGCCAAGATAGAATCATTTCCGCAGCTTCCATTTAATTAGAATTCTCAGCTGCAAGTCCAATGCAAACAAGAGCCGGTGACATCAAAGCAAAGGAATGTGGGGAAAAGCAATTAGAATGTTCTGCGTGATAACTGGCAGAAGGCTCATTTTTCTCTGGCACAGTTCACCTTTCACTCCCCACACGATCGGTGGGTCCCGCGGGAACACGGTTTATATTTAGCGCTGCTGAACAAACACCATGCTTTGCTCATTTATTTTTACTGATGTGAGAAGATTTCAGACCCATGTAGTGGTTCTGGATCTGCAAGAGGCATTTGAGAGATAGGTGGAAGTCATTGAAATACCTCTGCACTATTTATATTCTAGGAAGGCCACACATTGTAACTTTGCAGGGGTTTCAGAAAGACTCATTACCTTTCCTATTCACCACACTCTTGTTTTATATGCTGACTGTATGAGCTAACCCTTTTCTTTGGTATGTCATAGTCATAGCAGAGTCAGACATATACCGTAACATATTGCATCTCCAAAACTCAAATCTAGCTGAAAATTAAAAAAGGAAAGGCAGGAAGAGTAAAAAGCTCAATGTAGACCTTATTGGTTTTAATTTCACTAAGGAAATCTATGAACGGTTCGTGTATAAAGTTCTCTTTGACTTCTTTGTCCAGAACCTAAATTGTATTGGCTTTGCAATTAAAACCAACCAAAATAGCTATACACTGCTCAATAGTCACAACCTAACCAATCAAACTTTTCAGAAGTAAAGTATTGCAGGACATACCTTCCACACAATGTTGTGGCATTAACGTCATGTCACTCTGTGTGTGTAAGGCAGGCTTGTGACCCCAGAACAATAGCACACTGGGTGTGCCAGAACCTGGATACACTGAGCCATGTAGGGGCCAGAACAGGAACCGGGGCACAGTGACCCAATGTGGAAGTCCAAGCAGGGTTACATTAACCTGGGGACGTTTTGTCCTATGAGGAGTACCAGAACAGGAGCACACTGATCCATGTAAAAGCATTTTAACCTATGTAGAAGCCAATACATATGCTGATCCATATCAAAGCCAAAGCGGGCATGCTGACCAGTGCATGAATCACAACAGGGGAACTTTGACACATGACAATCAGGATTGGGGTGTGCTGATGCATTTGGTAGTTAAAACAATGTGACCTGTGTGGGAGCCAGAACAGGGGCATGTTTCCCTATATCAATAGTAAAATAAGGACAACCTGACCCATGTGAGTGCCAGAACAAGAACATCAATTTATGTAGGACCTGGAACATGTGCGATCTCTAATATGGGGTGCAGAGCTGGGGTATGCTGAGCCTATGAGGTGTGAAATGGAGCACATAGACCCCTGGGTGCACAGGAACAGGGGTACGCCAACCCATAGGGTCCCAGAAGAATACCTTTGTTACAGGATGATTGCTCAGTTTATCCCGTGGCTGTCCTGTAATGCCAGAGCAGGTGTAGCTGTCAGAGCCTCCTATGACTGATCCCAGCGTCTGGGAATTCTTGGGAGCTAAAGCTGATAATGTTTGTGCTATTGTCAGGAGATGTAGGATTCCACCGCACAGCAGCAGACAATTGTCCTGCAGCAGACCAGCTAATCTTTTTACATGTTTAGAAGCAATTACTAACTAAACATTTGCTAAGCCCATTATTGGCTGACATTTTATCAAGTACATCTATTACCAACCAGCAGCTTCTGTCTGAGCCATCTAAGCAGAATACAGAAGGAACAACATTACTTTATGGGTGCCAGGACAGGGACATACTGACCCATGTAGAAGCCAGAACAGGGGTACACAGACCTGTATAGGAGACAGAAACGGGGGCATTTGTCCTACAAGGAGTACCAAAACAGGAGCACACTGACCCATGTAGAAGCATGTGCGGTTCTATGGAGAGGGGAGGACAGGACAAATGGGATACATCCAGCTTTGTCCTCCTCCATAGCACCATTCCCACTCATTTATTGATCTGCCAGGACAGATTGATGAATATTGTCAGGGGACATTGTAAACATACTAGATTTTGGCCCAAGGCACTAACGGTCATTCATCTTAGTCAGTCAGAGTTGTTCATCTCAGGCTTAGAGTTTCCCAAGAAGAGGTAGCCATTAGAAGAAGCTGCCACCTTTTGCCACACTTGTTCTGTTGTCTGTCCTATGTGACATTTCTCTCCATGCAATGATTCTCAGAGGCCCATGTGAACCCAAAAACACATGCCAGAGCCCAGACACCCATCTTGTATAGAATTAGAAAAAATTAGGAAGAGTTAGAGAGGTGCTATCACTTGTATAAGGCAAGGTTCTCCCCATCCAACATCTAATATCGTGTTAGTTGGGTTCTCCCATAACCGCCTCCATTCAATGTGTGTGTGACCCTCTGGTGTACAAGCACTAAAAATATCACCCCATATGGTGAAAATCCTCAACCTTTTGTCCTGAAGCCTTGTCACATTGTATCAGACGTGGATGTAGTAATGCCAAAATGTTTGACCAATTAAAATGACACAGCTTTTTATTCATGAGTGTCGCCTAAAAAAATGTCAAGTGGTATTTTTTTTTTTATTATTATTATTTGAGACGTCTACGATCCTGTTAAAATATTCTCGACAGATAAAATGTCACACGGAAGCAATGGGCTGAACTTTTGTTTTAATCTTAGACCCGTTTTGCTGGCCCGCCTGTGCTTAGTTTGTCTCTGGCATTTGAAAAAAGAAATGTTTTTTATGTGTTAGAAAAATGATTGAAATATCGCATAATGCAAAGCGACATCCCTGCTAATAAGGGAGCACCGGCAACCTTTATGTAAATGTGTGTGTTGCGGCATGTGTTCTTTACATGGATTTATCAATGACAAGTGCTCAACATTAAGTTATATATGTAAGGCATGGGTGTAAAGCCTTAAAGAGGACCTGTCTGCAAGAGACCCTGTCACCAGACTAAAAGCAAAATCTCCCTATAGGATTATATGTGAACTTATTGTATTTGATGCTTGTTACTTACTTGTATAGACATCCAACAGCCCAGAGTTATGCTCCTGATGTGACGGGCCTTTGCTATGGAACGACTCCTCCACAAGTTTAGGGGCACATTGCAAGTGACTTTTTTTAATGGCACGATAAATGCTGCAAGTAAGCATTTAAAATTATTGATTTTTTTCTGCAATTGTTGATAAAAGAATCTATTCTAAATAGATTCCTATTTATGTTTTATTCACTGGGAGTGAAGTAAAAGGTAAGGTTGTGGGTCAGTAGAGCCTATGCAGGGCTGTCGGTGCTGATTGGCCCGATACAATCACATGGAGTAGCCTGGAAGTACCAAGTATTTCCTTTTACTTCTCAGCACTGTGGTGGATAGGCAAGGGAAAGGCTAGCAATTTCTGGGAATTGGGTGATAAAACACACCAGTTGCTTTTTACACAGATTTTGTTTTTAAAGGACAGGGGTAGCATGTGCTGCATTGAATTGTTGTTATAATGGTTTAATAGAGTAGAGTAGGAAAGCATTTTTAAAAGCCGTGTTCCACTCATTTATAAATTCACCTAGATGTGTGTGCAGCAGAGACCTCAGTGTTTAGGAAAATGCAGGAACTCCAGTTTTAATTGGGTTCCTTATGCGGCAAGTAGTTCTCAAAGCTAGGCAATAGCTGGGAATAGCCCTCTCTTGTAAATGAGAAATTGATGAGCTGCTTGCCATAATTCTTTGCTAAGAAGAGTCAATGTACATTTACAGTGTGCAAGAATCAGCAGGGAGGGGTAGGTGGCTGGATGGTGATATGCTGCCCTCTGGTGGACACTTTGATGTACTACCATGCTGAAAATTAGCAGAGTAGAAGTATCAGGCATGGCAATTTAAAAAAGATGAAAACCTTGCCTGGGTAACTTTTATTATGCTCAAGCAACATGAATCATTAACACTTGCCTTTTTATTACAAAAGTGTTTTCTGCCTTGTTTTTAGCCTTGCGTCTCCATAATGCCAATCTCCTGTAATCATTTTGTAGCCACTTTAGGCCTTTATACATTCCAGTGGCAGCTGCATGGCATTTCTCAAGGCAGGTTTTCTAATGGTGGCAACATTGGACTATGCCTGTGTGCCAAAATGGTCTTTTGTGGCCACCACTGAGGTCCATGTATCATAGTGACAACATATTTGGAATAAATGGACTGGGAGAGTTTGTTGTCACCCTGTAACAGAAAGAGTCTAAACAAGGACCTCATATCGGGATCATCGGTTAATATTTTTTATGTTCAATACATTTTTATTATACAAAACACAAAGAAAAATACCAAATAACTAGGAATGGGGAGTGGAAGGGACACTATTGGTTAATGTTTTTGATAGCTACAATGAATTGTTTAAAGCTTGTATGGGATTTTACTCACAGGGTTTACATCTAGAAATGCAAGAACATGAGGAGTATTTGCTCCAGGCTTGCTCGTTCCAGTTACATTATAAAGAAGCACAGAAGGAATGTTTGCGGGTGTCAGAGGGTTTCCAGCTACAGAAATATCCCGTATGATAAGGACCGCCATGCAAGAACAAACACTTGTGGTATGCAGCAAGGGGTCCTATTCATAGCTGGGCATTCTCCTGCAGTAAAATGCATGACGTGCATTACATGGAAATGAAATCCAATCTTTCCTTTGTAGCTCCTGTATCTATAAAATCCCATTCATGCCTCTCACATGTATGCATGGTTGTAAATTGGCCCTCAGGGGTGTAAGGATCACCCCTGCAACCCCCAAAGTTTGGGATATAGGAGGTCTGCTCTCCTCATATTGTCTCTTCCCTGACTTTTCCATTGAAAATGGACATTGTAGGAGTATTAGAAGAGATGGGAAGTGAGGAGGGCAGCCTGCTGACCATCTATAACCATTACTTTTGGGGTTGCAGGGGTGATCATTACACCCCTAAGGATGATGACTCTAGCCTGCGTTAGCTGTGCCGTTCCCTCACATTTACCCACCTGCATGGTAAGCCAAGCTGCAGAGTTGAGGTTAGGGGGTAGGTTTTGGAAAGGTTAGGCATTGGGTAGGTTGGGTATCAGAAAGGGGGGGGGGGGGGTGCTAAAATTAGCTACTGGGCAGAAAGGTTGGGCATTGGGTGTAGGGGGGCAGTTTAGGCACCAGGCAGGGATTAAAGTTAGGCTCCTGAAAAGAAGGGGTTAAGGTAGGACACCAAGAAGAGGGATTAGGGGAGTAACAACATTAGGCAGTACTGTGGGGTTTTAACACTTAAAGTAGCAAGATCCAATGGAACACCAGCTAAGATATGTTACTTATTGGTGGGTGAGAGACACCGGCAACCCATTCAGTCAGCCCCCCCCCCCCCCATTGCCCAATCAATGTTTTGCTGGCACCCCCTGTTCTTTAGTAATGCCCCTGTGGGCCCTAATAAACCAGAAATGCTATGCAGTTGAGATGTAATGTAGACCTCCATCTTTTATTATCTTAAATTTTGGACATAATGGGGAAAAAGTTAGATCCCTCTGGCATGGTTTTATTATGCTCTGTCACTATGACCCAATACGTGCGAATGTTTTACTTTCAGTACAGAGAACATTGATAATGTGACAAGATTGTGCTTCCCACCTTTACCCACATGAGGGTGCTGATGAGTTCTGTGATTGAGTGCTTCAGATTTATTATTATTATTATTATTTATTATTATTGCTATCATTATTAGTAAACAGGATTTATATAGCGCCAACATTTTACGCAGTGTTGTACATTATTAGGGGTTGCAAGTGACAGACAAATACAGACAGTGACACAGGAGGAGGAGAGGACCCTAATCCAAAGAGCTTTCAATCTAGGATTTATATTTTTATCAGAGCTTGGTGACTTATTACTTCTCTCCCCAGCACACTTTCCCAACTCATTCACCCAGTGCAGGGAAATGAATCCTCAAAACACACAAATTAAACACATTTCTTTTTTATTCTGTTCATTTGTAAATTTTAATTGGAGCCAAGAAAGCATGATGACCTTGAAAATATGTTCAAATCAACGGAAAGTAAAAAAAAAAAAATCAGTAACCAACATTGGCACATTTCCTAGGCTAAAAATGATATTTCCTATAAAGGGAACCGGTCACGTAGGAGGAATGATCCCAGCATGAGATGGAAATGGTTGTGCTTTTATGCATGGAGGGTAAGTGATTGGTAATGGGACAGTCTGTGGTCTTGATTCCTTGTATATAAAAGGGAACAGGACTTGCAAAAAATTCTAGTGATTGTTTAAACAAAAAAATCTTACATAAGGAGATCTATTTTCCACATCGTACAAGAAAAGCCTGGGCTGTGGGTTGTTATGAGAGAATACAATGAAGGTGATTGGGCAGCCAGGAAAGGGAATTGGGCGTCTGGGCTCCTCTAATCATGCCCCAACCTTCTCCACACACCTCCAATAGATACCAACACCATGCAAACCGGGTATGTTAGATAGCTGGGTCTCCGGATTAGAATATTGCTTAATGAGATTACGCCTGGAAAATGCCCAACTCTTCAAACCAAACCACAAATGAGGATTCTTGGATAAAAAAAGACCAACCTGGTGGATTTGTTTATCCGATGATTTGTTGTTATTTAGTGCGTGTGTATAGTCGGTGGAGGATCTGTGGTTAGGAACACATGTGCTTGTTCTTCTCTGCCAATCATTCACATTACTTTCCATTCTCTTACCTAACACATCTGCTGTCTGTACAGTTGTCTGGTCGTATTGTTACCCCATCTATGCAATGGAGCGATAGGCAGTGGTTCATGGAGAACGTTTGCGTACCATTTACTGTTCATTTTTCTGTACATAGCTTCAGTTTCTGTCTAAGTAGATCTGTCCCTCTGATAGTCCTGCTTGAACACCCAAGGAAATTGGTTGGTTTGCTTTGTGTCCCCATTATTGTCCCATGTTGTTTAGTGGGCCAGTGTTTGTTCCATCACTTATTAAAGTGATTATTAAACATTTTCAGTCGACTTGTTTGAAAATTGCATTTCCTAAAAACTTCTGTAAAGTTGTGTTTTTTTTTTTTTTCAAGTTTTTTGATAAGTAGAGGAGGCTTTCATTGATTACCAGGTTTTGTGTCTAATTGGGGAAATGCAATAGGAAGTGGGAGGAAATCTAAACTGAAGTAAATCCACTCGCATTGAAACATGTTCTATCTGTTCCCCATTTTGGATTTTCCCTTATTTCACCCCTGGTCACTAGTATGAATGGAAACAGGGAGGACTAAAACACTATAGGAACCTGGACTGAGCTATTTAATACTTAATCTAAATTTCTTAATGGCACTTTTACCTGATCAGTATCTGGTGATATGTAAAATGAAGGGGATGTACTGGCTGATCATACAGTAACTGCGTGTAATGTGATTGCGTCTTTCTGTTTGACATTAATTTAGGCTGCAAGCATTTGGATTACCGTGCGACTGGGCCTGGGTCCTATTGGGGTGTAAATGCTTCCTACTGGCTATACTTGACACCATTGTGGGACCACCAGTTCCTGTTTTACGGTGCACCTGTGTCACATCAAAGCTATAAAACTACAGGCAACCCTGTTTTTTAAAGCACCTCCATATACTTATGTACAAACATCAAATTTCTGTTGCTGGAAATTATTTTCCTAATTGATACCAGAGGCTCTAGAAAGAATGCACGCTGTACACACACAACTGTTCAGTCCTTTGCAGGGGGGAGGAAGAGTAGGAGGCACCCCGCTGCGTCCTACCCCATAGCAAATGACGGGTTGTTCCAGTTGGTCATTTAGTTAGCCGCCACGGTAAATGGCTAAATGTCATTCAGGGACTATCCATATAGCAGGATTTTTTGTAAATGCTTTTTTTAGTTTAATGGATGAGGATGAGCCGAGTGATTCCACAAGATATATTTTACCACAAAATTACTTATTTCCCTGTGGGCAAAAGTAGCCCCAAAGTGTGGCTCGGGGTGTGTTTTACATGCCAAAAGTGGTAACACTGAGCCTACCTTGGTGGGTTCCTACCTCGCCAAACCTTGCCATATTGTTTTTCTCTCTCTTTATCTTTTGCATATTGTTATTGGATAATAGGAAAGAAAAAAAACAAATAAAAAACGCCAAAATATAAAGCAAACCATGCTAGAATACATTTCTGTTTTGTTTTTGTTTTTTTTGCTATACTTTTGTTTGTTTTTTGTATGTATTTTATTGCTTGGTTATTTTTAAAATAACATACCAATAAGGGAGCGGGACACAAATACATGCTTGTGTACTGTGACTTTAAATGTAGTGCTACTTTTTATTCTGATAGCGGTATGTATAGAATGAGGTGGTATGAGAATGAGCAGCAGATACCTATGACTGGTAGACGTCTCTTGTCAGATAAGTAGGATGACCTGTAGCAGTCACATTGACCTCACAAGTGTTTGCTAGAATGGAATGAGATCACCAGTTGTGACTTCTCCCCATAAAAGGAGTCGGAGCTCTCCTTATCCGAGCCTCTCTACTGAAGACATGCAGCCTCCTAAAAGGGCACCTCTTAATTATTCACATGTAATTATTAAAGTTAAAACCCATATACACATTTTAGGCCTATATATATATATAAAATTGTCCATCCTGTAGCCCTTCCTATCCCTTCCTATGAATATGTCCTATTGTCTGATTGCTGAGAAAAGATTATCTTAAATATATTATTTATTTGAAGGTTTTTGAATTGTTTGTCAATTATTAAGTTTTAGTTTATGAGAAGAATTTGCTGCCTGCTTATAGGTTAGATTGAACCATCCAATAATAGATGAGCCACTGTGATCAAGGAGAAAAGAGATCAAGAAAAAATAGGTAAAAAGAATATAATATATATAATATATGACATGTATAAACTCATTTCTTTTAAGCCTTTTGGTAAACCTAATTCTTCCCCTTCCTTATAAGTATAAAAATATCAATATATATATATATATATATATATATATATATATATATATATAAAGATGGGGGAAAGAAAGAAGATTACCTAGGCCAGCAAAGTAATAGTTCGGTGGCCTGAAATATAAAAATCATTTAGAAATAAAAGGGATCAGCTCCAGCTCCTAATATGCTTTAAAGCTAAACTTAAAGGGAATAAAAACCAGTGGGCCCCCCTCCACACTGTAAGGGTTTTTATTTTATCCGGGGATGATTATTGGGGTAATGTATTTTATTATTCTTCTGGTACCTGATTCTCTCCTGTGCCATTTTAAGTTGGGCTCTGGCTAAGCTCATGTACAATGCAGGATAGCTGGTCCTGCATTGCATGTGATGATGGCAGAGCTGCAGATTGATGGGAAGAAGGGATTGGAAACATAAAGAGGAGGAAGCCTGTGAAAGCGAAGATTGAGAGAAGCATGTCGCCCTATTCATCATTCTCGGGATAAGCTTTAAATATAACTATATATAATAAATATATATATATATATATATATATATATATATAT
>NC_092863.1:11119560-11162798 GCF_032062135.1 Pyxicephalus adspersus | reverse complement strand
ATATATATATATATATATATATATATATATATATATATATATATATATATAACTATGTGCATGCTAAAGACATCAGCAGGATGATGAGCACAACCCTGAAAGCAACTTCTATCTTTATGTTATCAATTAAAGGCAATAAAGCAGTTTTTTAAGAGGTTACTGTACAACTATTTAAAGTATATGTAAACCCTGAAAGTACATGTATTTGCTGTAAATATACCACTGCAATAATTTTATTTAAAGCCATTTAATAACTGCAAAACATACTTATTGATCCTTCCAGAAATCTATCCATCTTATAACTGCCTGTACTGCCTATTATCATTCGCATTGTTTCCAGCTAACCTATGTGACATTTCGTTATGAAGAAGCAGAGAGGAGGATGTGTTCTGTAGTTTTGTTTTAGGGGTGACACCGCTGCTCCTTTTTTATATGTATTATAGTGAGTGTTGTCACTTCAAGACAGAAAGTGTTTATTGGAGGAGTCACCGGTATAAATAAAGGAAAACTGCAGCCACCACATCCAGTGATTGGTAATCTGCATCATATGACATTTTTGTCCTTGGGTTTATGTATTTGTAAGCTCAGTTATGCACTGGGAATTTTTAATAATCACCCGGTGCAGTCAAGTGACAATTTATGACATGTCCTAATACAAGAGCCACAGACAGGAATGTGAGATCTGTAGTAGTATGAACCCATGAACTTACATTCACAACTCTTGCGTGGGACATTTCCCCCCATTTAGATTGGTGCTTTGGCTGAGAGTTGCAGCGCTGGCTCCCAGCTGTCACATTCTCTCTCCCAGCACTGATAAACCATTGCTATGCATTGCCATATATAGTCAGGGAGTATGTGCCGGCTACAGCACCCCCACCACCTCACTTATACCATATACCCGAATGGCTGCTGCTCACACTGAGCACTTTTCCAATGCACCCAAAACTCAGCCACAGGCCGAACATGACACGACATCCAGCTGACCGTTACATTGGATCAATCTCAAGAGGTCAGGGATTTGTTATTTCAGGATCAGTATCAAGACATTGACACTGCTGTCTAAGGACATGCCGTGCACTTGCATGATGGCGTGAGAAGAGAATCAAGGAAAGGACGATAATCGTTTTTTTATTTTTTAAGGGTCAGCCCACCCAAAACTGTGATTTTAGTGTTTAGTGCATGCTGGAGCTGTTTCCAAGATTTCTTGAGGTCCCTGAAGGAGTCTGATTTTCATTGCCGAGTTCCCAGGTTTGCACAGCTCCCAACGCCATGATAAGAGGTCCCTTGTTCTGACCCTGATGAATGTTTAAAGCAAATCCCCAGATATAAAACTTCATTGTGCTGGGATTGCACCCGGTAGATCTCATCCCTGGTGTCCCCAAGAGAAGCTGACTGCAAAAGTCACAAACATGAAAACTTCATAGAGCTGCCTATAGCTTTAACTATGGCATGGATTCACCATGGTATTGTTTCAGTAAGATTATGTAAGGTCACAACATTTATTTCCATGCACATTCATGTTGCATTCATTTTTCACCAATATTTTGTATTAATGATGGGAAAGTTGGAGCACGTGTAAAGTCTTCTCCAGCACTTCACAAAAATTCTCAATGGAGTTAAGGCTTGCGTGAAAATGAGGTCCCATGCTCCCTGAACCACTCTATCACAATTTAAACCCAACAAACTCTGGAATTGTCATCTTGAAATATGCCCTGTGGCATCAGACAAAAAAATGCATTGATGGAAAAACTTGGTCATTCAGTATATTCAGCTGACCTCATATATACAATTGCAGAACCTAGGCCTGTACAACACCCCAGATTATGATGTTTTATTAACATGTAGCAGATTTATTAAGGAATTTGCTTGCAGCTGTCAACATGGTCAATGCAGCATCCTACCAGGGAGAGCAACTTTTTGAATTAAAACAATTGAATTGTGGGAGCTAAGGGGTTGTCTTGGGGTAATACATACATAGATAAAACTGATAGGGGAGCATTTGTATCTGAAAGGAAGTTGTAAGGTATCCCATTTATCTCTTTTCTTGTTGGAAAAATAACAATGGTATTTCTCTTCCAGTCTCAGAGAAAGTTGTCATCGGGACATGCTCGTCACAGCAGGTGCAACAGAAATTTGAATGTAGCTGTATGGTTGTATTGCTAATACATTTCTGCACCAGGAATGTCACACTTGAAAAGAGCTTTGATTGCTATTCCAGGTTTTGTCAATGCAGACCAACTTAGCCCAGCCATAGAGGACATGTGGTGCTTGTAGCATTGGGAAGGCTGTTACACATATGACCTGCCTGGAAGGAGGGGGTACGTGTGTGTGTGTGTGTATAACTTTTGTGTATTTTTAAAGAATGAATGATCTGGTTTCATCGGTAAAGTTTTGGTGTCATTTGTTGCAGGAAGTAAGGGAAGTTCCCCATTGGAGAATACAGCTAGCAAGAAGTGAGAAAACACACTTATCCCCTCTCTCCCAAAAGAAATAAATGTTTGATATGGGATTGAAATGAAAGATTCTTATCTTCGTGTACAAGATCTCAATTATTATTATGTAACATGTATATTAGCACTGGATAATTGCATATGCACTGTGTATTTATCCAGGACATAACAATTCTATAAAATTTGCAGAACCTATGCTATCTCCATTTGAGTCAGTGTCCCTCTCTTCCTCCAGTGTGAGGAGGCTGTAGAGAGCTCTGACAGAGACAGCTTTGAACCGGGGAACTGATTGGCCTGGCTTTTTGTGATCCCCGATTTAAGGGTATTTGGAAAATCAGGAGGACTTGGAGTGATTGCCAGAATAAAATGCAAGAGCCATTACACTTGTAGTTTAGAGTCAGGAAATGTAACATAACCACTTTTGTTTGAAGTGCCCATTAAGTATTTTATAAAACATTAAACTCATAAACTTTATAAATCACATCTAAAGCTTTTTACCATTACGAACCCAGAATGATTTTGTGCTTTGGAAAAGTTATCCATAACTTACTGTAATTGTAAATAAAATACACAAAGCTCTGAGATCTGGCTATCTGCATACCTGCTACAAGCAAACAGCCAAGATTAAAAATTCTTGCAGGGTACAAATACCAAGAACTGATAGAAGAAACAAAATACTATTTACATATTAATCAACAGGAGGTGACCCTAGAAGACTGGCTCTGAAAAGATTGGCCACCCTCCTTCTATACAGTGATATATGGTCATTTGTACTACTTTACAACATTGTTGGCAGTCTGTATGTGTATCTCAGGTGGATTTGCACATTTACTTGTGATGGCTACCCTGGTTTTATAATTTGGAATCACAGATCCAGAAAAATTTAAATTTCTTCAGGTTGGTAACTCTGCGTATTACAATCTATGCAATCTTTTGAGTTGGGCACAGGCTGCACATGTGCTAGTTAAAACCACTGGAAAAAGTTTTGTGATGATCCCATTATCCATCTCTGCACTGGTCTGCCAAGGAGAGAGGGATTATTTCCCCAATGTGGATCAGGACTGCAGTCAAGTTTTAAAAGACAAATTATAATATATTTTGTAAAGGTATTTCATTAAACAAGAATCATCTTTGGCTCCTAAGGAGTGTTAGTAATAAAGCTCATATGTTTAGCTAGTGTCCCCCTGTAGCAAATCTCTGGGTCTGAATATATAAATCGTTCTTACCAGCCACTGCTGTCTATAGGGGTGTCATCGTATTACAGAGAACATCAGTCCGTGTATAAATGGCCCCCACCTAGTTAGAGGGGTTAAGCCTTGCTGATGTATCAGAAAACTGCCGGGTGTCGGATTTGGATAAAAACAGCAGCAGGCGTCCCCTCCAGACATGACCCCTTTTTAAACATGCCACAGCCTCTAGATAATTCTGTTCCTGGGGGATTGTCACTTTAAATGCCTACTCTGCTTTAATTCTGACTGTCCATCTCTGCAACCTGAAACTAGAGCAGCACCACCAGCTTGTGCCACCTCATCAACTTACTAAGGCCTAGACACACCCCGTGCATTCCAAGGTGTCCGAATGCACTGGGCGAGATATATATATATCAACACGCCAAGTAACATACTTCAAATACAGTACATGTGGTCACCATTCAGCCTCAGGGCACATTCATCTGTGTGTTTAATCAGGGCGTGAAAAGCACTGTGCCCCTCATAACTCGGCCTCAATAGGCCGTAAAATTGCATCACACATGACACTCATTTTTTGGTACTCGTCACTACAAAAAAGTGATTGGAGACGCTTTTGGCCACACACTGTAGAAGCAAACTTGTAAGGGGAAGTGATCTTTGTCACAATACTGCTGGTCTGTATAATGTTCCGCCAGTGCTTCTTATTTGTCTTGGTCGTCGTTGGTTTGTTGTATCAGTAAAACGGTAAACCTTGGTATTTTTTTTTTTTTTTTAACAGGTACCTTTGCCCATGGCATTAGTCAAATCCTTCCTTTCTATTGCCTGGTAAAGCAACAAAGAGCAAACTGACCGGGAGGACATGATTGACCACAAGTAGCTTGTTCACCTTCCACATCTCAGCTGGGTTGTGCAATAGATCTAGCAATAACTATGCAGTGCAATGACTTACTTGATTGGTTGAAAATTAAATGGATGGTTTAGAGAGACACATTACATAGTTACAGATACATTACATATTTTGCCAAAGGAGTTGTACACTTAACATTTTTGGTATCAGGCTATGGCCTACCTAAGTCTAAGCACAGTCTGATGCCAGAGACAAATTGTGCACCAGAGGAGGCCTCCACCATTGCGGAGAGGTAAATAGGCACCTTAGGAGAATGGGTGTTTATGTTGTATTGTAATTTTGTGATATGAAGTTGTATTTGGGGTGCCTGGGGTGTAGCTTGAAGCTTGATCACCCTAAATCAGGACAAAAGTATGTTGTATATTCATCCAACAAGCTTTTCACTGTATTCCAGGTAAAATCATTGCCTCTTATTACATGATGACTCCTAAAGTAGATGCTATTACAAGAGAGCGTCTCTTTGTGTAACCATACACCTTGTGATTTATTGTAGCTTGAGCAATTGCAACAAAACACCTGGTATAACAAATGTTCAAACTCAAGCATCCTTGTTGCTGATCAATCTTTAACATCTATCCAAAAATCTTGACATTATTTTTGTGTTATTGATTCTTGAATCATTCCTCTGACATTTAGCACAAGTTATGTGTAATCCATAAGAAACAATCAATACATTTCTGCTCGGCCTGATTGATTCATCTTGGATGGATTTTTTGGATAAAGGTGGTGCTTTTGTGCATTTGGTTTGTATGTGATTAAGTCTTTTCTGTTCACACCGCAGCAGAAGTGCAGCAAATTTGTAACCTGTTATAGCACTCATTCTTTTTGGCTAATAACAGCATTTGTGCACTACCAGCTTGATTCTGGCACTCCGCAGAGCCATCTACAAAGTGCAGAAGGGGCAGCTTGACACACACCAACTCAGAGTCAAACTGACAGAGGGAGCAGCTATTCTGAGAGCAAGTGGATCTGTTTGTGACACTTGATCTGCCTGACGCTATGGCCAAGGTTCATCAATTCATCAAGTGTCAATGTGCTAGACACTGCCAACCGTCCCCTGACGCGAACCAGGGCACGCATGCCAAGAGCCATAATAAAGACAAACAGATCGGTGCCCGCACCCGCTGACACCAGTCTAGTAAAAAGAATATTTTTAAAATCCGAGCCGACCAATCTAAATGTTGGCCGCTTCTGCTTTGTTGCATCATGGGCTGTGTAAGGTAGCAAGTGCCAATGTGCAGCCAACGGCCATGTAAAAATGCCAGAGTGCCCATCCAGACTGTGGCAAGATGTATCAAATTGAAAGTTTTCATTTCTCTCATATGTGACCAATGTGTTGGAGTCCATAGGATGGCAAATTTAAAGGCTCGGTGGACTTTGTCTAAGCCAAATAACTTGTCATTAGCCAAACTACCCTATGTAACCCACCCACCCCCAATGAAAATATCCCAAATAAATCCTGTTTATCTCATTTCTGTACTTCTGTCTGTAGAAACATTCAGGGTTTTCCACCTGCTATAATATTGTTATAACAGCCTGATGGGTGTGATAGAAGGATGATATAGTGGAGGGTATTGGAATTTAGAAAACTTAAGTATTACATTATTTTTATTATTAGTAAAGCCTTTATAACTCTTTAACTTGTTTTGTCTGTGCTTGTCATTCCCCAGTCCTCTGTCAAAAATACTTATTGTCATTGGATTAGTGTTTGCATATTGTGACCTCACATTGTATTTCTACATCTTAGTGTATGGAGGGGCATATGGTAACCAGATATCCGAGAGGTAAAGAGAACATTAGGAATTTCTAGAATGCCTCCTTAAACTGAGCCAAGACAATCCTTTGCTTTGCAAAGAAACAGGTTCTCCTTCATGTCCCCTTTCACTCCAAAAATACATATTTCTCTACCCTTTTCTGCTGTTCTGTTCAACCATTGGATTAGCTTCCTTTCCTCTTGAGTGATTGGCCCAGTTCTGGCACGGGGGCAAATAGGTACAAATTGCAGCTCCATCTAAGATCCACCCAGAGGATGCACAGGGCTACATCCACAATAGTGAACACGACAAAGTGTAAAATGTTGCATCCATAATGTCAATGTTCTCTTTAAGCCTGATGTAAAAGAATCCTGACATTCTTACAGAGCACATTGAAGAGTTTACACAAGCAGTAAACATGATCTGTTCCTCGTCAGTGGGTAGAATGATTTGTTTTGTTCCAACAGTACAAGAGGCGTTACTTGCATAACTTCATCTAAACTTCCCCAGTATGGACATGGCTGACAATGTAATATAAAAGATTGGATGTTGGTGTGTTAGGAAGGATTGGATGACCGGTCTGAAAGGCTGAAATGCTATAAAAGGTTGAATGTTGTATATAACATTTCTGTCTTGGAATGCATGGTCTTTGTGGGCACCACACTACTTTGGGATACAAGGTTAGTGTGAACCAGGCTAACTTCCTATGGGGTGCTAGGTCAGCATGGGTCACGCCATGAGATGCATGGTGGCCAGGCCAACTTCCTATGAGATGCAGGATATGGTAGACCAGGTCAACCTACTGTACGATACAAGAACAGCATGAGCCAGGCCAACCTCCTTATGGGATGCAAAGCTACCATGTCAGGTCTGTATAGGCAAAGCCGAATTCCTATGTAATGCAGAGTCAGCTTGGGTAAGGGTGATCTTTCCCATCCTATGGCTGCTTAGTAAATGAGTATGGGAAGTATGGATTTGTTACCTTTGGTAGTCGTAGATTGATTTTATGATTGGCCAGAAAACCATCTAGTCCATTTTGTGCTCCTCTATCTACCCCTTTTCCAAGTGATGTACAGTAAACTCTTTATAGATGTTTTAGATACACATGTAAAAAAACTCCTGGCTGTGTACACATCTGAATTACTTATCCATTATTCTGTTTTAGCTACCAAACAGAATGTGTAATTTTGTATAGCTGATTTAATGATTATCATACCTATCATACACCCCAACAGCACTGTGCTATTGGATTATAATTATAAAACAAAATAACAAAAAACTCTCATGCTTCCAGTGCCATCAATTCACATTCCCCAAAAATCTGACTGCACCTATATCTCACATGAGATAACTCAAAAGCAACTCTTATCTTGCAGATAGATTCATCATTGTTCAGTGTAAGATAACTGCTACCATAGAAGGTCTTGAACATTCAGGTTGTCTGTCCTAGAATATATGATATATAACTTTTCCTCACAGAATAACACATGAGCTTACCTGGATGCAGCAATTTCAGATTTCTGTCTTGCTATGGCTGCTGCCCTTTGGGCCCCTTCGATACTTCTGTCCACTTTCTGCCTGATCTTGGCACTCTTCAAAGGAATCACTCTTTTCTTCATCCCTTTAATTAAAACGTTGTTCCTATACTTTCCTTCTTCCTTTGATCCGTCCGGAAGGGTGGTACACCCATAACCATGTCTAAGGTTGTCCAGCCATTCTCCTTCGTACTTCAGGCCACTGGAGCGCTCACTGATCCCAAAGCCGGACCTCTTGTCTTTTTTCCATTCGCCCATGTAGGCCTCAGTGGTGGTGGCATCAATATCTGCTTCAACTGGTGGAAATTCTTCTCCTTCCGTCCCATCACCAAAGCTTACTGTTGAGGTGGCATCACTAGCTCCAGAGCTCATCCCGCTCACACTTTTTAGAAAACTCAGCTTACTTCTTTGAGACGACAGTGAGGTCTTGGATTCCGATTTTCTTAGTTTACCCAAAAGAGAACCTCTTCTGAACAGGCCTTTCTTTTGTGCCTTGAGAACTTCGGGGTCGGCATAGAGGGAGAGGGCGAAGCCTCCTCTGGTGATGGTGGAGCACACAATGTTATCTGGTGAAGGAGAAATGGCATCATGTTGAGCTAATGTCCCATTGCTGTGTTCACTACGTAGGGAGGTCAAAGATGTGCGTAAGGGGTTTCGGACAGCTGCTGCCATTCCGTATGGAACACTCTGGCGTACACCATAGCCTTCACGGATTCCATTCCCAAACTGACCTTGATAGGTTCCTACAGAAAAAACAAATAGGTTAATCATTTTAATAATTTCATTTTCATTAATTACATAAAGTTGTGCTTTAGAAGACAAGCACCTGTTCTATCTCTTGGGGTTTCCTTAAGAGATCTCCCCATCAATACATGGTTCTGGGTTATTACTCAGTTTAGAGGTTTCCTCTAAAGTACAAGCGGTTCCCCATAACTCATTTTGTGTTCGCTAACATAGCCTTTCTCTACCCCTTCACTCTAAAGGACCTTGCTAAATAGGAGTTGTAATGGCCACAGCAGGTGTGCCGAACTAAAAGTGGACTATTGCAGATAATGTCTTAGCTGACTTTAGGCAAACTGCCAAATACACTATTGAAACACATAGAAATTGTATATCTAACAAATCATTTGTTGTTCAACCTGCCCGGAAATGTACACACCCTTTGTGTAATGTAGAGTATAAGTAAAATTAGGAGTCTGTGTTTGAACCTAAACTTCAGAAATCTTGCCAAAAAATGTAACTACCAAATTAACATAGCGGTGAATTACAAGTGTGAATATCCTATTTATCCCATATCATAATCCTAGAAAAATAACTTGTGTTGTAAAGACCTAGGCAGGTTTTTCTTCAGGGTCAGAAGCAACTAGGATATATGTTGGGACCCACCATACAATCTGCAATAAGGACCAGTCACAGGTAATCCAGCCGGAGATCTAAGGGTTGGGTCACTCATTAGCATTTGTGTGGTTTACTATACATTGCACATGCACATTGCATGCAAAATATTCTGTCTCATTGTAGGCAATTGTGTGTAATCACATGATTATATATGCCAAGCTGCATGCCATGGATTTGTTAGTATTCTTTGCACATGCATCTTTTCAGGACTCGTCCCTGCATTGTGAAAACCTCTGGCCTTTATGAGCTGACGTTTGCAGTGTAGATAATATAAATATATCACCAGTTAGCAGTCAAATTTTTAATTGGGGGATAAAAAGAAAAACAAAATCTGCAGTGGTCTGCTCTATTCAGCTAAGCAGAGAGAGATAAGAGAAAAGGACAGGAAACATGGCAGGGAAAACTGGCCCTAGGTTACTAAAGGAGGGTCAGAAAAAACCGTCTGCAGCCAGGCATTGAGGAGAAACCACTGGCATGACATTGTGCCCCCATCTCCACAAAACAGATCGGGCTTTTATGATCTCTTGTGTAAAGTACCTCCAATTTGACCCAGTTACAGTCTGAATGGACATTCTCTTTTAGATCTACCAGCAGCTACTAAATATTAGAGCCTACCTGACTAAATATGAATGAAATGTAACATGTAGCCAGATTGCAGTTTCTTTATTGCATCCAACATTATAAGGTGTCCCATACAGCCGCAAGGTGTGTACAGGTCGCATAAACCTGCATACTGGTGCAATACAACATCCATGTACATAGTGTGGGCATGAATGATTGTGATGGGGACTGCGATGAATGCTTTGCTATTTTTACTGATAATCCCAAAAGCTTTAAGCAGTGAAGTGTTTTCCTCCAGCTTTCACTTCTTAGGCTTTAGTAACTGAAAAGCAGAAGAACAACATAAACAGCTCTCAGTGTGAAGTCATGCAATGTGCTGGTGGCCAGCTTTCTGTACCCTTTTAGGCGGCTGTAATTTCTAGTACTGAAGAAGGGCCAATTATTGCACCGAGAACAATGCTGCTTCAGTACTATGCAGAGGGGGCTTTTCTACTAAATAACGCTGGACATTGTGCAGCACTGTGAGGACAATTCTATAGACACACAAGGACTGTTGTCCTAAAACTAGCAGAGGTCAGAAGTCTTATCTGACGGCAACCTCATCCGGGGTCATGTCTGACCAGAATACCATTCTACAATATAAGAGTATTTTTAGCCTTTCTGTATGTAAATGTGCTCAGCAAGATGATGAACAGCATTTATTGTAGTTATATATTTCATAAAACATTCAGCTAGTGTATGAACCAATCAATGAGTTACATGTTCTGGGAAGGAGAGGTCGGAGTGACTTTATTAGTGTACTGATACTTGCCTATTGTCCAATCAGCGGGTTGTGGGTGTGTCTGTGACCAAGCTGTAGCAGTGTAGGATGAAGGGTCCGCAGAAATGCAATGTCTACAATACTAGCTGCACATACCTGGCCAATCACCAGGGCCGGGCATAGAGAGTACCTATTGTATCGTGAGCTGTGCTCTATTCCAGTACTAACTTGTCAGGATCATACTTGGTACTCCAGACAGCTCATTTACAACCCCAAGCTGTAACCCTAAGCACTGGGAATGATATGCCACTGGAAACCCGGGATAGAACGCTGACACGGCATGTTTTGCGTCAGCCGATCCCCTGAATAGACTGCGCTGAGATCTGATATTTTAAATGATTGATTTGTAAAGCTCAGGGGAAGTATAACCTATTTGTGAGAAGGGCAGACATTAAAAAATATGTTTTTTTCCCCATCGGATATTTGTTGTCATCTAGGTGAAGCCGGCCATTTTGTGATAGTTCATCAAGAGACGACAAAGAAACACAAAGTTTGATAATCATAAAAATGCTGATTGCTTGGCTTTCCTGCTTTATTTTGAGTGCCTGACCTAGAACAAGTATGAATATTACAACTTCTGAATTCACTTTCCTGACCTGAATGATTGTACTTAGGTCAGTGATGGTGAATAAAGTCAGGGACTCGCATTATTCTGTCTCCTTTATTATATATTACACAGTTCAATTTTTTGCATGCATCCTCTATCTCATTTGTTTTACAGTACAGATTATTATTATTATAATTATTAAATAGGATTTATATAGCACCAACATATGACACAGCGCTGTACATTAAATAGGGATTGCAAATGACAGACTAGTACAGACAGTGATACAGGAGGAGAGGATACTCATCTTCTCTATCATTCTGTCCCCATTATTCTGTGGTGTTGTGTACAATTCAGTACGGCATGCCCTCCATCTCTCTTCATAGTATGGTGTACAATTGGTATGTATTGGTAGTAAAGTTCTCCAGGATGAGGTGGCCAGACATGGGCAGTGTATGGAGCAGCTGAGTATTAGTGGTGAGGGGAGGATATACGGGAATCTCAATCAGAAAATATAGTATCTGAACCAGAAATTAATAATCTATTACAACATGAAGGCAGTTTTTTCTGTAAGAACAGAATAGCCGCCAGTGCTCCATGTGACTCCTGTATGGTTGGGTCAAAACTGGAAGAACAGGAGCCGTGGCCCATAATAAAGGTTTTGCAGGTAGAAATCTAGTTTCTCTGGGAAACTGCACCATCTTTGCTATTGCAGCTCCGTATCTCTTCAGTCCCAGTGCTGTCATTGACGTATCTTTTTTTATATTGTGAGACTTTCACTGGTTATTCATCACATGCACGTAGGAATAATGTGGACAGCTATACAGTGAATGCCACCCCATGGAATTATAGAAGGTGTTCTTGCTGCTGGCGGCACATGGATATATTCTTATGAGAGAAGCTAAAGTAGAATTGCCAGCATATACAACAGAACATTCTTTTGTCCTGGTATGTATAATGCAACAACGACACATTGTTCCATGTTTTAGGAGATCCGCTTTAGAAACAGATAAAATAGGTTTTAGATCTAAAGAGATTACCTATTAGAAAACTGGGAAATGTATTTGTTGATTGGGTTCTCTTTAAAAACCAAATCTCTGGCCAATGTGGTGTTTTAATGCAAGAACTCTGTAAATGATAAGTAAGTCTTTTATTGCTGTGACAGTACAGGCTGCTGGGGTAATTAGTGAGAAATGTCATCTTCAGAAGAAATGTTGGCATTCCATAGATAAAACGCAATCCATGTGTGATCCACAGGGAAGTGTGCTGTAGTGAATTTCAATCTGAATGAATATCTTAATGTACAACAACACACTGGTGTGCTTCAGGGGAAAGACAAACTGTACAGTTTTATGTACATTGTAGTCTATTGGTAACACTTTTAAAATAAATAGATTGCCTCAATACAGTGTACGGTAATGAGGGAAATACCGCACATTCATGTGTGTAGTAATGCACCGCAAAGCAGTGGACAGGTGCAAAAGTGGCCTTAACTATATCCCGTGTTAGAATACCAAAGGAAAGGTCAGGCTGCACATTAGGGTTGTCGTCAAGGAACTGTGCACTTTGTGAGTTCTGTACATGAATATAAGTGAAGAAGTCCTAAATGCTGCATTAGAAAGGTTTATTGACCCATAGGTTCATGGAATACATGGACATTTGCACTGGACCTGTAGAAGTACTTAATAACTTTACCAATTTATATGAAAAAGTTTGCTACTGTATTAACATAACTCTAAATGATATAAAGTTTGGGATTAAAAGTACCATTTCTGTGTTTGCAGACGACACCAAACTATGTAATGAAATTAAGTCCATACAGGATGTCCATAATCTACAAGCAGACCTGGATGTATTGTTTGATTGGGCAGCCAAGTGGCAAATGACATTTATAAAAAGAAATGTAGAGTTATGCACTTGGGGGCAAACAACATGCATGCTTCATACTGTCTAGGGGGAATACATTTGAGGGAGTCAGAAATGGGCAGCACGGTGGCTCAGGGGTTAGCACTCCGTCCTAGGTTTCGAATCCCAGCCAGGACATTATCTGCATGGAGTTTGCAGGTTCTCCCCGTGTCTGCGTGGGTTTCCTCCCACATCACAAAAAAACATGCAGTTAGGTTGATTGGCTTCCCCTAAACTTGACCTTAGACTAAAAATAATGACATATGACTATAGTAGGGACATTAGATTGTGAGCTCCTTTGAGGGACAGTTAGTGACATGACTATGGACTTTGTACAGCCCTGCGTAATATGATGGCGCTATATAAATACTGTGTAATAATAATGATAATAATATTAAAATGGAAAAGGATCTGGGGGTTCTGGTAGATCATGGACTTAATAACAGCATGCAATGCCAAGCTGCAATATATAAAGCTAGCAAAGTACTTTCTTGTATTAAAAGAGGAATAGACTGCAGAGATGAAGACATAATCCTGCCCCTGTACAAAGCATTGGTCAGACCACATCTGGAATATGCAGTCCAGTTTTGGGCCCCAATTCACAAAAAGGACATTTTGGAATTGGAGAGAGTGCAGGGAAGGGCAACTAAACTAATAAAAGGAATGGAGGAGCTCAGCTATGAGGAGAGACTAGCTGAACTGAATCTATTCTCTCTTGAGAAGAGACGTATAAGGGGGGATATGATCACTCTGTATAAATAAATAAATAGTCCATATAGAGAACTCTCTTCCCCATTATTCACTTTGAGATGATTACAAAGAACAAGAGGGCACTCTTTGCATCTGGAGGAAAAGAAGTTTAATCTCCGGATAAGGAAGGGATTCTTCACTGTAAGGGCTGTGATAATGTGGAATCGGCTCCCTCAGGAAGTAGTTTCAGCAACTACTATAGATTGCTTTAAGAAAAAGCTGGATGTTTTTTTTAGAAGCACAGAATATAACTGGGGATTAAGGCTTTAAAGTAAAAATAACAAAGACTGTTGATCCAGGGAACATCCGATTGCCTCGAAGGAAGGAATTTTTTTACCCGTTTGAGCAAATTGTACCAGGGTTTTCTTTTGGCTTCCTCTGGACCAACTATGTCCTATAGAGTTTTATATCTGGGATATGTTTATTTCTCTAGTGGTTGAACTTCATGGACTTATGTCTTTTTTCAACCTGACCTACTATGTAAGTAAAATAATTGAGGTTTAACAACACGGGTCCCTAAAAGAGATGACCTTGGATCAAAAAAGGGTAGGAGGACCTTAATATGATGTATTTAATTCATAAAATGTGAAATCATCTGAACAATCTTGAGAATTAAGAAGTAAGGGAAATAATTGGGTGACAGTATCTACATGCCTATTGTCTGCTTGAAGGACATAATCATGAGAGGGTCATGGAGGCTGCCATTACTGAACTCTCCTCTTGAATGATAGAAATAAGGAGACCTGGCAGTTTTCTAATACTTATTTAATGCATGCTTTTTCTAGGTCTTTGATTAAAAATTGTTTATATCAGACAGCCAGGCAACTACACTTTTCAGTGAAAGCTCTAGAATGTCAGCCTGTATACTTTCCTCCCATTAACATAAGGACAAAACATTGTAAGGTTATTGTTACAGTTGTAACAGAAGTAAAAAAAAAAAAAGAAAATTCCTTTCACTTTGGAAAGATTTCCTCTTACTTTTTGTTGTATCACCAGGAAAAAAAGTAAAATTTTTCCCACACACAAAATTATAGGATTTCCAATCTTTACCCACTCCGCTAAAACTAAAAAGAAACATTTGGATTTCGATCAATGCTCAGTGATAGTTTGTATGAGATTTTGCTTTGCAATGATTAGTACAGGACCATATAGGAGGCGCATAGAGGTAGAGGATCAGGACTAATGGCCTTAGGATGACCATCACTTGGCCAGACCTCTGATCAGCAGACAGCTGGTAGATCAGTTCTGCCATCTATAGAACCTAATAGGTTATTAGCTGGTGATCCTTCTAATGAGGGACAGGTATGTACGATGGAGGGGGCCCTATACAGATGATCCCCAAAGCATCTCCAGGAGGCAATTGCCAGAAATCCAACCCGTCATTTGATTCCCCCTAGAAGCCTTGGACAGGTAATGTCTGCTGTGGTCAAAAAAGGTATTCAGACATAGGAATTGTCCCCAATAAAAATAAGACCATTATTGTATCTGGTGGATGTTTGTAGGCACCTATACACAATGTATTATTCCCAGGAATAAGCATCATCAGATGCCTCCTCAAGCCATATAGTGTGCTTGGTTATTAATCCAGTGGTGATGTGTGTACAGAAAACGTACAGGAGGTTGTAAAAACAGGTGTATGTGTAGGTCCAAACAACCTCTTGGTTCTATGGCCACCTCAAGTCAGTGATAGGACACTGAAGTGAACCTCAGTTTGTCCTGTACTATGTATGTATAACAGGTACCTATGGTCACATAGCTTGTGATCCCATGGAAGCCAAAAACCTGAGAACAATATTATGCATTACAATTGTACCCCCCAGGGCTCACTATTGTTACCTAAAGCTGACTATATTAAAAAAAGGCCAACTGGCAAGGCATAAGGGGTGAAGCCAGAAGTATTTACAAATTAGATCTCCCAAGCATTGGCACTCCCAGTGGCATCCAGGAGTTGTGTAACCAAGTATCAACTTTAGCATTGGCGTAATATTAGCATGCAAATGTACATTTCGGTTATCTGGACAATTATTCCAAAATCATATCATTTCCTGCATCACATTAGATGGAATATATGATCATAGGTTGATTATGTCATAGGTTGTCATCTGTGACATTCATGTATTACCGCTTTCAATATTAGCAGCATGGTAAAAATGTTACAGGTAGCTCTCGTCTTGGAATTGGATCAGAACTGAGAGCTGCTTCTGGGAGATTCTTTTACCAGATTCCACGTGAGTTAACAAATGTCATTGGACGACTGAGCTCACTGGTGCCCAGCCAGCACAATACCGACCCCAAATGGCATTTTATGTTATCCAAGTCTAACATAACTGGTGTGTAATCCAGCACCATCATCACAAGAGACTTTTTTCAGATCTCCAAACTTCCCTGTTCATTGTCATGTGCTCTGTGCATGTGTAATTGCCAATAAAAAGCAACCAGGTAAAGTTTTTAGAAATGATTTTATGATCAGAATTAAGTAACTGCTCATGGAATCTGTCCCACTATGTTATGGTATGTGCAGCAGGTGCAATAATAATACTGATTTTTCTTGCTGTGTTTTATAACAATATAATTCGGTAACATGTGAATGCAAACGAAAGTTGAATATATTTAATGCCTGTGTTGCCTCTTTGAATATTTATTGCTATTCGAAGTTTGGGCACCAAATCTGGGCACAGATATCATTTTTTTTTTGTTTCAATCATCATACAAACAAGTGTAAAAATGGAGAATGAAAACTGTAATTGTATTCCCTAGCTATGTGTATTGCACTACTTTTCTGCCTATCCTAAAACTTACATTTGGTTTTCATAGAGTTACCTGGATCTTGGCTGGTGGGAAAGATACTTCTCTCAGAATTTACAGTTCAATACACATCACAGCACCATAAGACTATTATTCATTTTTTTAGATGTGACCTGTTAATACATACAATTGCTGCACACATTAAAATGAATGAATAGATTCATACCTCCATCTGCATACGTTTCAGTACCATATCCATCTTGTAGGCCACTCTGCCACGTTCCTTCATACTTTGCCCCGCTGGTCATACTTTGTCGGACTCCATACCTTCCTTTAAATCCATGAGTCCATTCTCCTTTGTACACCCAGTGTCCTTTGGTTTCCACTCCCAAGCCATGTCTTTTTCCTTGTGACCAATATCCTTCGTACGTATTACCACTTGGCCAGGTATAGATGCCTACCACCTCAAACCCATAATTCCAGGAACCCGAGTATTCTCCTTGGCCTTTTGGCCCTGTGCAGATTCCATGCCCATGGGCTTTACCGCCTTCCCACCCGCCACAGTATGCCCCTCCATCATCAAAGTCAAACCGACCTCCGCTCATGCTGACTTAAAAAATAAAAGTCTAAAAACTTTCAGAAAAAAAAAAACTTTAAAAAATTTTAAAAGCCTAATTAAAAAAAGTTTTTTTGGAGGGACAAAACATTTAAATATATTTTCTAAAAAAAAAAATTAATTTAAATCAGGTTAAACACTTAATTGTCTCATGAATATTGCTCAAAGTGGATCTAAGATTTTTTTAATTGGGTAAAAAAAGATTTCTGTGTGGGGCGGCGAATTTGAAGCCAGAGCTAGTTCTCACGGTGCAGAGAGGGTTAATCTGATTGGATCTCTTCGGCCCTGGTCGTGTCACAATTAGGGAAGGGTTAACGTGCTCCGCAGCCTGTCCTTGCATTATTTGGCTCTTCTTGTTCATGGTATCATTTCGGTGGTCCTAGATTTTTACTTCCCTCCCAGTAAAATGGATTCGCTCCCCCTCTCTCTGTGTCCGGGCGAGACCACAGAGTAGAGTCCCAGGCACACAGCCTGTGAGTGCCGGAGATGAGTGAATGTTAAAACAGACCTAACAAGGGTATTGCATCCCAGCTGTTCCAAAAATATAGCCCAATCCCTGCTCCGCTCAATGGCTACTTCTCAGAGCGAGGGAAAAAAAAACTTCACTAGTAGAGAGGGATGGACTGATAGCAGAAGAAGAAGGACTTAAAATAGATCCTGTGGATGATTGGGGAATATTTGTGGGGGGGCTCTGCTCTTTTATTGGCAATATTCTGCTGCTGGGGGAGTTTACACAGGGCAGAGAACATAACACAGGCAATGCATGAATACAACAAATCAATGACCCAGTACAAAACTACACAATAAAATATTAGTAGTGTGTTATTTTATTTTTTGTTGTCTTAAGGGAAAGCTATATTAAGGAATTCCTCTGTTGTAATATATTTCTCATCTGAACAAGTGAAAGATTTAAGCCTCGTACATACGAGCAGATCCGCTGCCAATCTCAACCAATCTGAACAATTTTTGATGAGTTATTGTTTGAACAGAAGTCCCAGAACACAGCACACGTGTACATATAATATTCTGTACACACATCACCACTTATTACTTTCCTTCAATGTTTCAGAACCCCGAAATGAGTCCTAATCTACACACACCTAATTTATGTTACAGGAAATCTTTTAGGATCCTTTTCAGTGACTGCTGAACAAATGAGTGCTGTATAATTCTATGGAGGGGGGAGGAGAATTGGGTGGTATCCGGCTATATCTTCTAGGAAATGACAGGGGTAATCCCTGGTATACAACTTACTCCCTCACAGCGGAACCAGGCGATCTCATTTACTCACAAAGGAATAATAGCAATATGCAAGAAGTGGGATATAAGATTTTGACTAGGTGGTACAGAGTGCCAGAAAAGCTACGTATTATGTTCCCTTCTAAATCTGATAGATGCTGGAGATGTGGCGTACATAAAGGAGATGTATTACACATATTCTGGACATGTCCTGTGTTGAGGACTTTCTGGAAAAGAGTCCGAGAAATTTGTCAAAAATGACGATTATGTATATATCGAATAACCCAGCATTTTTTTTATTACATCTTAATGATTGGCCCCAACGATTGTACAACAAATCTTTAGTGAAATACCTGGTGATGGCAGCTTAAACCTGAATATTCAGAATGTGGAAGAAAACTGAACCTCCCACACTATGTGGGTATGTAATGATAGAACAGAATGATATTTAGACACATGGGCTCCCTGGATCTCCTTCCAGGAAATGATAGACTATAAGAATTTAATTGATTACCAAGCCGTGTAATAATTCAAGCTTGACAGTAGTACTTTAATCGGTACATTGAATTTTGTGGGGATTTATAATCGAGTTCTCTGGATAACTATTCTCTTTATTTTAACATAGAGAAAAGTATATTGTTACCTGTCTTTATTATGTTTTGTATCCGATTTGTTTATTTATTGATGTATTTTACAACAAGTGTTAAAAAAAAAAATAAAAAGTTGTTTAATGATCAAATCGTTGGTCCATGTCAGGGGTCCGCTGTGCACACGCTAGATTTTCACGATCATTCCAAAAACATGCAGTTAGGTTAATTGGCTTCCACCCCAAATTGACCTTAGACTGTATTAATGATATGACTATGGTAGGGACATTAGATTGTGAGCCCCCATGACTATGGATATTGTACAGCGCTGTGTAATATGTTGGAGCTATATAAATAATAATAATTCATCTGGGTGATGAATATCTATGTTACATGTAAAGCTTTATATTAAGAATGATGGCTGGTTGGCTTTAAAACTGAATTCACATCTGATCATTTGATCAAATCAGTTTTTAGATTTTAGGTATATAATGGCCTCTGTGTTCTCTGTCCTATTCTTGCCTCTTATGGTGACAACACCAACATTTAAAGTTTCTTTTCAGTGTCACTATTTCATGACCAACCGCAGGCAATTAAATATTGACAGAGGATCTAACCCTTCCCCTTTACATACATTTTAAATCTGCATTATACCAGTACATTGATGTTCACATTGGTGTCGAGGTTTCAGTGCGTTTACCACTTGCCAGGGAATTGCTGCCTCTCAGTTATGGGGGTCTCACAACTGTTCATTGCTATGGATTGGCCAGGTTTGTTGACACATATTTCAATCAACTTTTTTGAAAGAGACCTAATGCTTTGGTGGTCGCAAATCATTCAAACCCCAAACATTTTAGCTTTAATCTTATTTATGTGCTTTCTTTTTACTGCAGGAAATAGTAAAACACTCTGCTAGCAGCACGCAGGAGAGTCGGACCTCTGCCCAGTGGTCCAATACACCCCCAGCACACTGCTACAATGGAAAGCGATGGCGGTTTCTGAGAAATGCTGTTGATTAGAGCAGGGTGCAGGGGCGAAGGAGATGTCTGTGGCTTCTGTGTGAAGAAGAGGGCGAGTCCAGCTCTCCAGCATGTTGCTGCCGGAATATATTTTACCCTTTTGCTGCAGCAAATAGTAAAACACAAAAGATGCCCCCAATTTATCACTGTGTACACACCCTGACTACATCACAATAGGCCCTCAGGAACTTTATTTAGTCCATTGGTGGGATCTTCATGTCATAGTCTTTGGTCTTATTTCTGGCAATGCCCCTGCCTTCTGTGTTCCTAATAATCTGTGCATAGGCCTGGGAGCTTCACTTGGAAAATCTCCTGGGGAATGGAAGGAGAAGGAAACATTTTCTGTCTGAAACATGACAAATGTTATGGCAACTGAAAGTATTCAAACCAAAAGGCAATGTCCGCCTTCACATTTCTCCCAGGAGGTTCTCTTTAACATTTTTACCTGGTACCAGTGCCAGGAGGGTCAAATCACGGTATTATAACAAAGGGAACGGGTGATAAGTTCACTGGAATCATCAGACCGTTCACACAGCATCGACCACTATTTATACAAACGTATTTTTAGCACTATTATTTTTTGGATGAAATGAGATTCTTGAAATAGTAAAGTAATGATTCACTGTGCCCGCTGCTCTATTAATCCTGCTATAGAAAGCATTTTATAAAATAAACTATTTATGGTTTTCTAGTTTTGGAAGGAGATGATAGCACTACGGGGAATCATTGAGCTACAAGCTGTGATGAATTTAAAGTTTTACGACATCGGAGGATCAGGTCTTCGGAACAGAAAAATACGATGTCATGTTTGTTGAAGAGATGTACACCAGCTGAACATTCACCAAAGATTCACCTTTAAAAAGGAGCTATATTGGTTTATGGTCAGTACTCCTAGAGTTTATACGCATTTATGTATGTTTTTTTTATGTTTCACAAATAAACATGCCATGCAGAACAAAAGATTAGCAGATTAGCTGTGAGCTATTGGATAGCTGAAATAGTGTTTTTATTTTTTTTTTTTAGACATGCGTATGATTGAAACCTCCAAAAGAGAAGACGGGAACTTATTCATTCACTTGAGTGTGAAAACTTAGGCTGTTGAGGTCTCCAAACATTTTCACCAACAGGTAAGGAAAAATCAGAGCCTTCATTTCAGGTTTTCTAATTTAAAGTAACTCTGTGAATATTTACCATTTGTTGGTTTTACTGGAAAGAAAAGGGTTCATGCTCACTCCTGCTGCCGGTATTGGCAAATTTCACCGTGTTCAAAGTCCAACCTGCTTCGGACAATTTTAGGAGGCTCATACAGGACACGGTAGTGATGTGGTGGCTGGTGAATAAGAACCATAACGGGCAATTCACTCCAAAGTGTGTCCAATGCAGAAGCCAGTGGGGGACACTGGCAATTAGTAAAGAGCGAGAGTGGTAAAACTTTTTTATTTTTTTATTTTATTTATCTTTTTTTTATTTAACTGTTACTTTCCAGCATTCCACTGTGGGAAGTTTGTGACTTCTTCTCATGTGGCAGGGCCTAGATCTAGCAACCAATCGCTAGGTCAAATGGCAAATGTTGTGACGTTACCACTTTCCACTTTGAGGAGTTTATAGATTGCAGAGTTTTTCATGGCAGCTCTAAAGGAAGTAATGGCTGTGTAGTTGTGTAGTATTCTGCTGAAGCTGAGGGTCTGGGACTCCTCGACTTCTTTTAAATGTAAAGTAAAAGCAAACCACTATATAATACTTCTGAGCAGCTGGCCTTCTTTATCATGAGGTTATCTTTCCCTACCTTATCGCCCTCTGTATTCAGTCATTTGTTCAGTAGGAAAAAAAAGTATACATATTGTATGGCTTAGTGTACAAATTTACACACAACCCCCTCCCAAAAAGTGATCATTAACATTAAAGTGCCTTTTACTGCCCCATGGCAGCTACATTTTCTCATCTAGTAAAGTAAAATATTTTTCCTGGATGTGCATGGAGTTTGCACGGGCGGAGGCACCTGTTCTCCGCAGCATTCCCAAGGGGCATTATCTGCTAACTTCTGCTTGGTAAACTCATTCTGCGATGTGGCTGAGAAATCCGAGCCGGCGCAGATGACTTCAATGGCCATTGACGTGTAACGCAGCCATTCTCAGGCTCTAATTTGGTGGCGGGGATTAGATTTGTAGCCCAAAGCTTTTCCCCACGTTCCTCTGATATAAAATAAGACAGTAAGGGGGTTGTCAGGCCACAGAATTGTTCCAAGCTGTTACATGTGTGACCATTACGTAATCCTAAATCCCTTAGAACAACAATCTACAATGTTGTGTCATGACCTAATAAATAGCACAAGGGTTGTATCTGCTATATGCAGCTCTTTTAAAGGGACCCTTAAAGTGAGAGCGAGGGGTGGGATGGTTGGTTGGCATGAGTAATTCTGCATTGACAGCCACAAGTGCAGCAGCTGCATGGCTTCCCATAGAAATTCCTGGAAATAACAAAGGGGAGTGCTTAATAGAGGGGGACTCGGCCACCACCATCTTGTTCACTTGCTCACAGAATTCATTACTCTCTATACCTGGTAATTATCTCTATTACTACAATAGTGATTATTGTCCATGTTCTCCTAAAACTGTAACTTAGGTGGAACCAGTTGGTGTAAAGGAAACCTGGTGTGGCCACAACTGGTGGCCTGTTTTGTGCTTTTAAAGTAATTCTGGACAATCCTGCAGCAGTCTCCACCGCAACACTCTAGGTCTGTTCTGATTGTCTAGTGGTCCATCATCACTAAGCATAATGGGGGGGCAAGTACCAGAAAATGCTGAATCTTTGTCTAATCATAATGATTGGAATTCGGCACGAGTGGCATGTGCCGTACACTAACCAACATCAGGTATGGTTTACACAGGAGAAGTGATTGCAAATACTGCAAGTGGAGTTATTATTGGATAGGTAGTATCTTATGATGTGTGTACAGTCACATTAGTAGAAATGCTGCATTACCTCCGCAATTGAATGTGTTTATTTTGGGGAGGAAAGTCATTTTTCTTCAATGGTAGAAATAGTGAAACTCCAAGCTGGTGGAGGGACACAATGCTTTTTTTTTTATAAAGACCCTTTCTAACAAAGATGGTTGTTTATAAGGAAATTTTGTGGCATTATTGTATAATTGATTAATTTTTATTAAAAGCAACCCAGGCAATTGGCGCACAAATCCTTTCCTGACTTTGATGATTAGTATTGTTCTTTCCAGACTTCTGCAATTTTTTCTTCTGTTGTAGAAAAGTTAAGGAGTTAAGGTTATGAACTAGTTCTTAAACAGGCAATGGAGTAAAATGAACTGTACTGTGTGTAAAGGCTATTGTGCTGTATTGTAATGTAAAACCTAATGGGGTGACATTTAGTTTATAGTACACATTACTGTTGCCAACAATTATTTTTATTTTATTATTTTTCAGTTTTACTCTTTGATGCTATTGACCTATATATTGTACAGGTGAAGTCCACAATAGCTGCATGGCCTGTGTGCCAAGGCGCAGGTCTCTTGACGGGGGCAATAGTCCAAGCCTATGTAATGTGTACTAATACTACCTCTTGTAGTATCCCTCAGAAGCTAGAAAAACAGGGTAACATGTAGAAAAACAATTGGGACATAGGAACAAACTGTTGTCACTGTAGCAGGAAGTGGCTGAACAAGGACCTTCAGGAAAAGGTTAAAATTGTATTCAATAAAATTTCTATGTTTATTTTATTGTGCATAAGTAATTGTTCTCTCCACACTCACTGCATTACTCTGCATGTACACAGCCCCCTTTCTCGTCTTCTTCACATACCTCTTTTGCAACTTTACTTTACCCTGACTTTACTATTGTATCCTCGGCCTTCTTCACCAGCACCTACTTTTACCCTTCTACGCGTCCCACTTTTGCCCCTTCCCACTCTTCTTTCCCCACTACTTACTACTGCCCCTCTAAGCTCCCAATTATTCTTCTGCATCTGCCTTTGCCCCTCCACCTTGCTAGCTCTAATCTACAACTACTTTTGACCAACTACACTCTCCACTCTTCTCCAGTACCTACTTTTGCCCATCTATGCTCCACGCTCTTCTTCTATCCCACCTATTTTTGCTTCTCCACACTCCCCACCTTTCTCCACATGTACTTTTGCTCTTTGCTCCTTTACTCTCCTCATTCTTCTCCCACACCTATTTTTTGCCCCTCCATGTTCCCTAATTTTCTCCTGCAGCTTCTTTTTGCCCATTTATCTTCCCAGCTAATTTCTGCACCTACTTTCGCTCCTCTACACTGCTCATTCTTCTCCAACATCTACTTTTGCCCGTCTATGCACCCCACTGCTTTCCTGCATCTATTTTTGCCCCTCTATGCTCCCCACCCTTCTCCTGCAACTTCTTTTGCCTGTCTACCCCATTTTCTCCCACACCTACATTTGTCTGTCTATCAATCAATCAATCTTTCCCAATTCTACTTTTTCCCATCTATGCTCCCCATTCTTCTCCTCACCTACTTTTGCCTGTCAATGCTTTCGCTCTTTCCCTTACCTACTTTTGCTCCTCTGCGCTCCCCATTCCTCTCCCACACCTATTTATGCCTGCCTATGCTCCCCTCTCTTCTTCGTCACCTACAATTGCTCCTCTACTTTCCCCATTCTTCTCCCGCACCTATTTTTGCCCCTCGATGATCCTCAATCTTCTTCTGCAACTTTTTACCCACCTACTACTCTCCCCACCCTTCTCCCACACCTACTTTTTTCCAGTTACCTTTCCAGCTCGTTTCTGCACCTACTATCGCTCCTGATTGTCCCGCACCTACTTTTTGCCTCTCTACGCTCCCCATTCTTCTCCCACATCTACTTTTGCCTAGTTATCTTTCCAGCTTGTTTATGCACCTACTTTGCTCCTCATACTTCCTCCGCACCTACTTTAGCCTGTCTATGGTACCATCCTTTCTCCCACACCTACTTTTGCCCGTCTACACTACCCATTCTGCCCCTGTGCCTTCTTTTGCCTGTCTACTGTCTCCACTCTTCTCCCGCACCTACATTTGCTAATCTTCACCCCCCACTACTTTTGCCCTTCTATGCTCCTCACTCTTCTCCCCCACCTGCTTTTGCCCATTTATCTTTTTCAGCACCTTACTTTTGCCCCTCCACCATGCCAGCTCTTGCACCTATGCACCTACTTTTGCTACTGTACACTCCCCACTTTGCTCCTACACCTTTTTTTTACCTGTCTATGCTGCCCACTCGTTTCTCGCACCAACTTTTGCTCGTTTACGCTTCCCACTCTACTTTTTCCTACCCCACTACTTTTTCTCCTCTACCTCCTCCACTTTTCTTCTGCACCTACTTCTCCCGTTCCTATTTTTGCCTCTCTACACTTCCCACTTTTCCCGCATCTATCTATGCTCCCCACTACTTTTGCCCATTTATCTTTCCAGCTCTTTTCTGCACCTACTTTTGCCCCTCTAATAGGCTCCCCACTATTCTCCCGCACTTAATTTTGCCCCTCTACATTCCCCCACTCTTTTTCTGCACCTATTTTTGTGAATTTATTTTTCTAGCACCTACTCCTTCTCCTGCACCTATTTTTGCCCGTCTACGCTTTGTACACTTTCCCACACCTACTTTTGCCCCTCCACCTTGCCAACTCTATTCTGCACCTACTTTTGCCCCTCTACGCTTCCCACTTCTTTCCTGCACATACTTTTTGCCCCTCTATGCTCAGTACTCTTCTTATTTCACACCTGCTTTTACTTCTCCATGCTCCCCACTCTTCTCCCTCCACTCCTTTTGCATGTCTATGCTCTGCATTCTTCTCCCACACCTACTTTTGCCCCTCTACCTTGCCAGCTCTTTTCTGCACCTATTTTTGCCCTTGTACGGTTTTACTCTTCTGTCGAATTGACTTTTGCTCCTCTATGCTTCCCCCATTCTTCTCCTGCACCTACTCTTGCTACCCTATGCTTCCCATTCTTGCCCCGCAATTACTTTAGCCCCTCCACCTTGCTAGTCTTATATGCACCTCATTTTGCCCCTTTACGCTTCCCAATCTTTTTCCACACTTACTTTTGCCCATTTATTTTTCCAGCTCTTTTCTGCCCATTTTACGCTTCGGACCCTCCCCATTCTTCTCCTGCATCTAACTTTGCCCCTCCACCTTGCCAGCTCTATTCCGCACCTACCCCTCTACGCTCCCAGCTTTTCTCCTCGCTATTTTTACCCATCTACGCTTTGGACATACTTTTGCCCACTTATTTTTTTGCCTGTTATCTTTCCATTTCTTTTCTGCACCTACTTTTTGCCCCTCTATGCTCCCCAATCTTCTTCCACACCTACTTTTGCCCCTCCACCATGCCAACTTATATGCGCCTATGTTTTGCTACTCTACACTCCCCACATTTCTCCCACAACTATTTTTAACTGGCCACACTCTCCACTCTTCTCCCACACCTACTTTTGTCCATTTATTTTTTCAGCTCTTTTCTGCATCTACTTTGCCCCTCAACGCTTCCCATTCTTCTCCTGCACCTACTTTGGCCAAAGCTATTTTTGCCTGTCTACGCACTGTACTCCTCTCCACACCTACTTTTTCCCCCTCTAGGCTCCCGCCTTTTGCCCACCTATTTTTACCCGTCTGCGCTCTCGCACCTACTTTTGCCAGTCTACACTCCCTATTCTCCTGCACCTACGTTTTCCCCTCTACGCTCCCGACTTTTCTCCTGCAGCTATTTTTACCCGTTCACACTGCTTACTCTTCTCCCGCACATTTTTGCCCCTCTACGCTCCCTACTCTTCTCCCCCACCTACTTTTTGCCCCTCTACTTTTCTTCTCACTATGTTCTCAACTACTTTTGCCGATTTATCTTTCCAGCTCATATATGCACCTAGTTTTGTCCCTCTACGCTCCGCATTCTTTTCCCGTACACCTAGGTTTGTCCACCTATTTTTACCCTGCACCTACTTTCACCTCGTTTCTGCAACTACTTTTTTGTCCCTTTACGCTCCCAGTTCTTCTCCCGCACCTATTATTGCAATTTTATTTTTATAGCAACTACTTTTTGCCTGTCTACACTCCACTCCTCTCCCACACCTACTTTTTTCCAGGTACCTTTCCAGCTCGTTTCTGCACCGTTCATCGCTCCTCATTCTCCCGCACCTATATTTTGCACCTACTTTGGTCCTCATTCTTCTCCTGCGCCTTCTTTTGCCTGTCTACTCTCCCCACTTTTCTCCTAAAATTACATTTGCCAATCAATCTTTCCCATTTCTACTTTTGCCCGTCTATGCTCCCCATTCTTCCCGTGCCTTCTTTTGCCTGTCTACTTTCTTCACTCTTCTCCCGCACCTACATTTGCTAGTCTATGCCTCCCACCTGCTTTTGCCCATTTATCTTTCCAGCTGTTTTCTGCACCTACTTTTGCCCCTCCACCTTGCCAGCTCTTATATGCACCTACTTTTGCTACTGTACACTCCCCACATTTCTCCCACAACTATTTTTAACCGGCCACGCTCCCCACCCTTCTCCCGCAACTACTTTTGCCCATTTATTTTTTCAGCTCTTTTCTGCATCTGCTTTGCCCCTCGACGCTTTCCATTTCTCTACTGTGCCTATTATTGCCACTCTACACTTCCCATTCTTCTCCTGCACCTACTTTGCCCAAAACTATTTTTACCCGTCTACACTCTTGCACCTACTTTTGCCTACGTATTTTTTGCCAGTCTACGCTCCCTATTCTCCTGCACCTACTTTTTCCCCTTTACGCTCCCGACTTTTCTCCCGCAGCTATTTTTACACGTTCACACTGCTCACTCTTCTCCCGCACATATTTGCCCCTCTACGCTCCCTACTCTTCTCCACGTACTTTTGCCTTCTACACTTCTTCTCACTCTATGCCCTCAACTACTTTTGCTGATTTATATTTCCAGCTCATATATGCACCTAGTTTTGTCCTCTATGCTCCGCATTCTTTTCCCGTACACCTAGGTTTGTCCACCTATTTTTACCCTGCATCTACTTTTGCCTCTTTATCTTTTCACCTCGTTTCTGCACCTACTTTTGCCCCGCTACGCTCCCCACTCTTCTCCCGAATGTATTACTGCAAATTTATTTTTACAGCACCTACTTTTTTGCCTGTCTACACTCTGTACTCTTCTCCCACACCTACTTTTGCCCCCCTTCGTTCCCCATTCTTGTCCTGCAACTACTTTTTGCTCATTTATCTGTACAGCTTTTTTCTGCACTTACTTTTGCCCCTTGGTGCTTTCCTTTCTTCTTCCACACCTACTTTTGCCCCCCTACGCTTCCAGTTCTTGTCCTGTACCCACTTTGGTCAAAGCTATTTTTGCCTGTCTACGCTCTGTACTCTGTTCTCCTCACATATTTTTGCCCCTCTTCGCTCCCGACATTTCTCCTGCAGCAATTTTTAGCCGTCTACGCTGCTCACTCTAATCCCGCACATACTTATGCCCCTCTGCGCTTCCCACTCCTCTCCCCAAACTACTTTTTTGCCCCTCTAGGCTTCCCACTTGTTTCCCGCACCTAGTTTTGTGAATTTATTTTTCCAGCACCTACTTCTTCTCTCTCGCCTACTTTTGCCCACCTATTTTATACCTGTCTACGCTCCGCACTCGTTTCCCACCCACATTTACTTTTTGCCTATTTATCTTTTCACCTCGTTTCTGCACCTACTTTTGTCCCTCGACCCTCCCCATTCTTCTGCACTGACTTTGGCCAACGCTATTTTTGCCCCTCTGTGCTCCCCACTTTTCTCCTGCAGCTATTTTTACCTGTCTATGCTCCGAACCCTTCTCGCATACATACTTTTGCTCACCTATTTTTGCCCGTCTACACTTCTCCCATTCTTCTCCCCCACCTACTTTTTGCCCATCTTTTCAGCTGTTTTCTACACCTACTTTTGCCCCTCTTTGCTCCCCACTAGTTTTGCCCATTTTATCCTTCCAGCTCTTTTCTGCACCTACTTTTGTCCTTCTACCCCCCATTTTTCTTCCCACACCTTCTTTTGCCTATTTATCTTTTCACCTTGTTTCTGCACCTACTTTTGCCCCTCAACGCTCCCCATTCTTCTCTCCTGCACCGACTTTGACCAACGCTATTTTTGCCTGTCTATGCTTCGTAGTCCTCTCTACACCTACATTTGCTCCCCTCTCTTTTTCTCAACCTACTTTGCCCACCTATTTTTTTTTTTTTACCCATCTAGCCTCCCCATTCCACTCCCACACCTACTTTTTGCCTTTTTAACTTTCCAGCTCCTTTCTACACCTACTTTTTTGCCCCTTCTCGACTATTCTCCTGCACCTACTTTTTCCTTTTCTACACTCCTCACTCTTCTCCCACACATACTCTTGCCCCCTCTATGCTCCCTACTAATTTAGCCCATTTATCTTTCTAGCTCTTTTCTGCACCTACTTTTGACGCTCTATGTTCCCGACTCTTCTACTGCACCTACTTTGGCCGCTGTACACGCGCTCACGAATTTACTGCACCTACTTTTGCCCCTCTACACTTCCCATTTTTCTTCCCACACTATTTTTGCCGCTCTACACTTCCCACGCCTTTCATTTTTCCCCTCCACCTTGCCAGCTCTTTTCTGCACCTACTTTTGCCCACTTATTTTTACCCGTCTATGCTCCGCACTCTTCTCCCACACATACTTTTTGCCCATTTATCTTTCCAGATCTTTTCTACACCTACTTTTTTGTCCCTCTTCGACTTTTCTCCCACACCTACTTTTTGCTTCGCTACGCTCTCTCTTCTCCCCCACTACGCTTCCCACTCTTTTTGTGCACCTACTTTTGCCCCTCTATGCTTTCCACTCTTCTTCCCTTGCACCTACTTTTGCCTCCCCACCTTGCCAGCTCTTTTCTGCACCAACCCTTGATCCTCTATGTTCCCCACTCTTGTCCCACACCTCTTTTCCCGCACCTACTTTTGCCCCCATATGCTCCCCCATTCTTCTTTCGCATCCACTTTTGCACCCCTATGCTCCCCATTCTTGTTCTGCAGTAACATTTTTCTCCTCTAGACTCTGCACTCTTCTCCCACATCTATTTTTTCCCCCCCCCCCCCCCCCTACTTTTGCCCCTCTACGCTCCGTACTCTTCGCCCCTTTATGCTTCCCACTCTTCTTCCCCTACTACTTTTGCACCTTCACCTCTTTTGCCCCTCTATGCTCCCCACTCCTCATCTGCACCTACTTTGGCCGCTCTACGCTTCTGACTTTACTGCTGCACCTACTTTACGCTCCCTACTACTTTTGCCCTTTTATCTTTCCAGCCCTTTTCTGCACCTGTTTTTGCCCCTCTACGCTTCCTATTCTTTTCCCACACCTACTTTTGCTACTCTACATTCCCCACTTTGCTCCCCCACATATTTTTACCCATCTACGCTCCCCCCTCCTTTTGCACCTTCACACTTACCTACTCTTCTCCTGTCAAATATGGCTCCTCTACACTCCCTACTTTTCATTTGCACCTCCTTTTGCCCCTGCACCTTGCCAGCTCTGTTCTGCACCAACCTTTGCTCCTCTACGCTCCCCACTCTTAATCTGCACCTGGTATTGGGCATCTATTTTTTCAGCACCTATTTTTGCCCCTCCACCTTGCCAGCTCTTATATGCACTTACTTTTGCTCTTCTACACTCCGTACTGTTTTCCCGCACCTGTTTTCGCCCCTCTACTCTCCCTATTACTTGTGCCCATTTATCTTTCCAGCTCTGTTCTGCGCAAATCATTTTTCTTTCCAGCGCCTACTTTTGCCCCTCTACGTTTCCCACTATTCTCCCCCACCTACTTTTGCCCATCTAAGCTCCGTACTCTTCTCCCGCACCTACTTTTTTGCCTGTCTTTTTGCACTAATAATCTCTTTCTACTCTTATCACCCTTCCACAACTACTAATCTGTCTTACCTTACATACTCCTAACTTTCCAGTCCCTCCAAAGTTTAGTTTTCAACTAAACCTGCCTCCTCTCCCCTGCATCTTTTGCCCACTCTTGATGGTCTTGTGGTCCCCTCATACCTAGCTTTTCCCAGTGCACTGTTCTCACCCTCTCCTGCATCTGTTGTACCCTGTGTACTCCACTCTTCCACCTATTACCCAATGTCATCCCAGCTACTCTCACTCTCCTTGTAGGAGTACAAAAGGTTAAAGACAGATGCAGGAGAGAAAGTACAGAGGGCACGCACCTCCTGCCCACTGTTTTTACTCTTCTGTGCATACTGTCCACTCTTGTAGCCTCCACAGGCCAGTGCTCTCCTACAACTTCCATCCTTTGCTACACTAAATGCTCACCGTTTACCCTGTGCACCTTATTATCCTCACATACCCCCTGTTGTACGTACCTTTCTTGTCAACCATTATTAGGTATGTGTGGAGACAAGGTGGCTGAAAAAGATTTTAAAAGATCAGAGGCACAGAGATATGAAAGTATTTTGTTATATTTTTCAATTTTGCAATGTGTTCCTTATTTATAGATAGTTAGCAGTTTAGTACACAGTGTATTTGTGTTGATTTTGCTATTGCAGCAATGGTTACTATACACACCTCAACTCACCTGTATAGCCTATGCCTTAAAGTGGAGGTTGCAGTATTAGGTTTACTGATACCTTAAGCTGCACAGATCAGTTTTCAAGTAGCAAGTTCCCACTGGAGCATTTCTCCCAACCTCAAATTGGTGACAATCTGCCTCCCCCGCCAATCATTAGGGTAAATCTCACTAGTTGGGGTACAGCAATAAAAGAATAGAACAGGGGGGCTCTAACCTTTTTACACACCAATAAAATATAAAACTATATATATATATATATATATATATATATACATACACTTTATCAGATCTAATACTCTGTAGTCTATCTAACATGACCTATAGTAACAGTGAGCAATGAAGTTAGCGAATTGTGTGCACAATAAAATAAATGGCTACTTAAACAAACCAGGCCCATTCCTAAATCACTTACTACTGTAAAATGCCCCAAAATAAGGTTATTCTTTTATTTTAACCGCTATTTTTCTCCCCAGATGGCAATGACATCCCTGTCCTTCCGAATGAATACTTCCTACACTACATTACCCAGCAACCTGCACAGAAGGATCCAGGGGGTGAGGTTAGTATAATATAAACTTACAAGTACATTTCACATCTACACTATAGGTGATTTGTAAAAAGAAGGTGGAGGCTCCGATTAAGAGAAGGTCCATTTTACAGACATTGTCACTTTAGCCATTCATCCACTGACCTCCTTAAACTTATACCCTTACCATGGGTTCCTTATTGCTTCTTTCTCTGGCATTTAAATCAGCAATTATGTCATATCCTCAATCACGTGACACTAGGCCTAGGTAATGTCACAGAGAAGCAGACCACATGCTGTTCCATACCTGGGAATACCAGGTAATGTAACCAGCAGCAACAAAGGAAGAAGTGCCAATAGGGGGGTGGGGTGAAAAGTTATAAAGTCACTGTGCTCTGCATGGTCAAAGTGACATCTTATCTGTGCTACATTCTATTTGTAGCTCACCTCAGAGGACCATTAGTGAACAATCAGTGGTTACCTTTCATTATAAGAACCCCCCTGGTCTATATTGGCAATGTGATTACCAAACATTTCCCCATGTCATTAGGAGCCCCCGATTCTCTGCGCACAGACTGATGAAACAGACACCACCAATGTACGATAATCACTTCTTGTACTGCATGTTTTATTTGGCATACAGAAAACCATCATATCCCAGCACATCCCAATACACTTTTTGGAACAGGGAAACATCTATTTTTTGTGATACATTCTCCATTAACAATCCAGAATCTATTTTCTCTATTTTTACACACAGATGTTTTATCCAACATGACCAACATTCATGTAACACTGCGAGAACATAAGTACTTTCCCAGGAAGCCAGTTCAAAAATAGCGGCCGGAAAAATTAAAAATGGATGCATGTGTCCCCTCCCAGCTCTATTTCAGGCATCTGGGGACTGCACATTGCAATACTGGACTGCACTCCACCGCCATGTACTTAAAGGGGACCGCTGGATGAAATCTCTGAGGGGCTCACAGACCCAGGTAAGAAGCTTTGTTCTCACTCACTATGTCTGGGGACTGCATGGACAATGGTGGTACAGGGAACACAGTATTACAAAGAACAATCCAGGACTTATACAGAGAGACTACTTGTAGTTTTATGGTGCGGGGATGACCCTGGACAAATTTAGTGAAATAGAACTCACACATAGGGGAGTCTAGAACAATTACAATACCTTCAAAATTCTATTTTTTTTAAATGTAATGGTCTGTGACCTGTAGGGGAAATTGCAACTCGTTTCCTTACCCAGAGACACAAACACGAAGTAAGTGATCTCTTCAAAATAAAATAAACTTGTATCTGGCAATGTATGTTATAATTGACTAAAACTGTAATAGGAAGGTCTACCAAAGCAATCCAAATGCTTGGTATCCAATCAGAAAGCCCTTCTACTACACAGGTAGGTAGGTCTCAGGGCTGGTACACACTGGCAGATTTGTACGGCAATCAGCATGTGAAGGGATTTGCCATGTTTACCACACAACTGGTAAATGTGAGTATTGTGAATTGTAACTAAAGAATGTATGGGGATGATTGTTCTGCACACTGCAGTGCACCCCCATGTACATTGCCTGGTTACCACCCATAATACATTGCTGCCTGTACAGTACACACAACCAATCTTCTCACATTTTCTCATTTGTTTCTCAGTGTAATACCAACACATATGAGAACAGCATGACAGCACAGCACAAATATTGGTTGTTGAATACACTGATCAATAAGATGTGTCCAATTCATAATAAACAAACTCCATGAATGTTGGATTGGGTAAATTACTAAACACTGACCAGGAATTTCTCTCCACCAATGTATTCAGCAGAAGGGTGTGTCACTGATCAGAGCTGGACAATAGGTGCCATTGTACTAATCAACTAATATTGGGGAGATAGCCACCATTTACCTAGTTGGCACCTATTGGTCAATGTATGCTTGTTGGCATTTAACCAAGCATTAGGTTTTGATTTTTTTAGGAGAAAAAAAATCATCAGGACATCACAAAAGGCAAAAACCAATTCATTGCCTTGCACAAACCGATTGATACCCAACCGGAATAGTAAACTTATCCATACAACCCGAATTGTAATCTGGATGACAATCTTCATTTAGAGGGCTGGACATTCTAGAAAGGAAATGTATGAACTACCCCACCCCGTACACATCACAGTATTCATTAAACTGTATCAGATGCATTGGCAGTGTGCAATGTACACAAATGTCACCTATGTCTTATATAGGTAGAAGATGCAATGCTTTCATTTGTTTATTACTCTCAGTAAACCGTTTTCATGTCAAATCCACTACAGAGCTGCCAAGGGTGTAAAACAATGCAGAGATCTCTCAATCTTCAGTTCACCACCCTATAGAGCTGCATATAGTCACATCTCTGCGCTGATCTCCAGGCAGACAGCTAAATGCACAGATACTTTCATAAAAGGTTATCTAAGATTTAGAAGCAACTCTATTTGTAAAGATCTGCTCAAAACACAGCCCTAACTGATAGGGAGGGAGATACACAATATTATGTGGATAGGGGGAGAGGCAAAGTACACCAGGCTGATTTTAAGTCAATCTCGGGTACCTACACTGCATTTATTTCTACATTTAATTTTTAAATCATCATTTTATATCTTCCCGGAGTTCAGCTTTACCATCACATTGCAACATTCATGTGCATACTAAACGCAGGGATACAAGGTACACCTCATACTGAAGAGTCCTAGCCATAATCAGCAAAACCAAAAAAATCAAATCAGAAAACCAGCTGTAGTTGGCACTGCACCCCATGCCATCCACCAGTGCTATGCCAATCACAGACAGCAAAAGTAAACATTTGCATCCATGCAACTCTCAAATTTAACTCCTTAAAACATTTGTAGCCGAACAGCATTTACACAGCATTAGAAAAGATTTCTAGCTAAAAAACCCATCAACCCAGTTTGAGGATATTAGACAGTACTGGGAATGCAAGCTGCAGAAATACCTGGATGAAGCCCACCCTTTAGATTTGTGTTTAATATTCTCCAACCAAAGCCAAAGGTTGTGTTTAGAAGTTTCATCAATATCACCCAAAAACTTTGCAATTGGTTTGCTGCACAAACTTCTCTTCTACAGACTGCAGGGAACCGCTGCATATTAACATTCTTGGTGGACTATACTTCTCATAGAGCTTGGGAAGAGATAGAAGAAAAACTTTCTATATTTTTTTAATTGGGGTCACAGCTCATCAGAAACCTTCTATAGGTATTAGTAAGCTAAGGAGGCCTCCATTTTTCCAACTACAGTGGAAAATCACTTCAACGGGAAAAAAAACAAAACAAAAACCAAGCTAATAATTTTTTTTGAACTAAAAAGCCAGACACGCTTGAAATTTCAAGACAACTTGTCCATGATGCAGATGACAGATTTCATATTTTATACCAAATGACTGAAGGCCCAAAGATCATCACTTGGTAACATGCGGTTTTATTGTCACCTCCCTGGTGACGCTGAACACTCAGGTGTACATCATTTCTGCCATGTGCGACATTTTCTTTGGAATATACAAGTAATATTCCATGTACCCGGCCAGGTCTTCAATGGTGACATCGTCGACTGATGCTCGGGCCTGCTCTGAGCAGGAACGAGGGGAGCCAGATGCACTGGAGCCACCGGTGTGAGTTCTGTTTTGTAAAGGCTGAGAACAGTCCTCCTTCACGGTCTTCTCACACTCCGTTAGCATATCTCGCAAGCCTGAGAAGGAATAGACTTCCATGTTTTGCCAATTGTCGCATTGGCAATCTCTATTGTTGCAAGTACATTTCGTGGCGGTGCTGAGCTTAGACACAGAGTGGAAATCCGAAGGGAAGCCCGCCTTAGAGCTTGTTCCATGATCCAGTGGGGTGGGCAGCTGGGAGGAAGTCTCTGATAAAGATAACCCAGAAGACTCCAGACCAAATCTCCTGTAGCCATTGGCATTTAGCGTAGTGCTTGGTAGATCACTGGTGGTGGAACGACTGTTGGCGGCGGCACCTCCATCTGAAGCATCGCAGAGGGTCTTGTGCTTGAGCTGAGTGTTGCAAGACGTCTTTGCGCTGCAATGTGTAAACTTTGGAGGGTGGAGGACCGGAGATTTGGAGCGTCGCCTGCGAGGTGTTCTCGTGGTTCCTCTCGTAGTTTTTCTTGTTGATCTAAAAGTAAAAATTAAATCCAACAGTAATTAGAAAACTCTTATAATGGCTGCAGCTCTGGCCTAAAGATAGTTGAGTTCATTTATTAATGAAAGGGGTTCATTAATAAAATCAATGCAATGGCAATATAAATGTACTCCAAGCTGGTAACTCACAGAATTTACTTATCAAAAACAAGCTCCCTAATTGGAAGAAAGCCCTGTCATGTGATCTGTCAAAAATTGACAGGTTCTTCTTCAGTCACCAAACTCTGCTCCACTCAACAAAGAATTTTGCATCAATGAGCGCCACTATGCACAGAGCAATGTTCATCTTGTTGGCACGAAAACGCCATGTTGGAACTTTGCTGAAGCTACACTCATAATAATGTAACTCCCCTTCCCGTTTCTTTAGAAATCCAACCTTTTGCCTTTTGAATCAACAGATTTATTGCTTGCATTAAAGCAACCCCTGAATAAATCAAACATATATTAGTCAGCAGAGAATGAATATGGTGTGACACACTATTATTGCACAGTGCTGATAGTGGGGGTGTTTAGGGCTTTAGCACATCTCTATCTGGAGACAGAAGTATTCCTAATCCTATTTTTCTGAATGCTTTCTGTGTTAATAAAGAAACCGGTTCATAGTAAGCTATACAACACAAAACAAGTCTGCACAGAGCTCTTTGTCAGGCATAAATGTAAAAAATAGTTATTCCTGATCAATGTTTGTGTGGAACGGCCTCCTTAAGAATCTGCCGTCTGCTCCATGAAATACTTCCAGGCTAGTAAACAATCTGTGTTCCACTACATTGGTTTGGGATTAGATCAATCTACAGCTATTCTAACAATGCACAAGCTCTCCAACATCTCTACATGTTTGCTTTGGCCAAACTCAGCTTGTAGGCTTTTTCTTATCACGGCGACATGAGTCACTGAATTATCAGCGATGCAGTACTTAAGGGGACACAGCTACCCAAATAATATACCAGTACATACCACATAGACTGCACTTACATTTACATACACATTTCTATTGCTACTACTGAGTCTAGTGGCTTGCTGTATAATCAGATCTCCTACTATATTTCCTGCAATTACCATCTTTATTATATATTTTTATGGAACCAGGAGTACCAGAATCTCATCCTGGTTGTTTCATTCTCCACCACTCAAACTGAAATAAAAATTCCGGGGGACTACACTGAAGGGTAAAACAGACAAATGAAATCTTGTACACATTTACCCATGCCAGCTGTCCTTCAGGCAACCGAAAACCTTCGGCTTGGTGTCTTCCAATGAAGGCCTTCCAGATGTCCTTGTAGTGCAGCCATCGGCAGCAGACAGAGATGCTGTGGACCTGAAACAAACCACACAATAAATGTATAAATAAAAGATACATTACTGAACCAATCCATCTGCTGGATAAACTACTGCTAAACCAGAACCATTCCTCAACATTTCCTCAGAACACTTAGCATATATAACATTCATCTTTTCTGCTGATGAGTCCATGAATGAGTTAGGATGCTGTTGGTGTTCTAGGGATAGCGCTCATTCTAGCAGTTGTCTGCCTGCACTCCACAATCATACTGTGTACAACGTGAACATGACCGGTAGATGTGTGACAATGATACAACACCCCAAAAATATTCTTCTAGTTTCATTGGTTTCCCCCTATTTGTCCCTAGACTGTTCCTGGAGTATGATTATTGCAGGGATATCAATCCAATGTTTTCCTTTCAGGTAGTTATAGTTCCAGGTTTTAATGTATTTCTGTTTTTCTATATTGCTGACATCTTTCACAGTTGACGCTATGATTGCTATGCATTATGAAGTCTAACAGTCTTAAAGCTTGCGGACGCTTGTCTGGTCTGTTATTTTCTCTTTCCAAGAATATAAAGAAAAGAGTCCATTGTACTACAAGCAGTAAAATCTTTGTATTAATGGCCTTTTCATCTCCCACACGCCTTGCACAGCATCACATTAACCACAGACTATGCACCAGTCACAAAACCAATGGCTACCATTGCTGAGCTATCTATCCGAAAATACCAGCAGCCGGTCATGGCACCATATATGCAGACATGACTTCTTTCTGACTTTCCTGATCTACATACTTCTGGATCAGCATTATTACAGCCAGATAATTAGTATTTTCAGGAGAAGCTCTAATACAGAGATCTATGACTTTGGTAGTATAGTTCCAGCAGATCTCATTCTGTAGCACCCAGCTATGCAAGAAGAACCTTTCCTATGGCCTGCCAAGGTGTCTAATGGCCCGAAGCAGAGGAGGTGCTGAGTAACACCAAGTGTCTCGTACTGCTAGAAAGATAAATACTTACTGGTTGTAGTGCGCAGAATCATCTAAAGCATACAAAGCACTAGCACAGAACCTCCCCAGCACTCACCCTTCTGCATCCACACGCAGTTTTTTAAATGCACTTTGCAGGTTTTCATCATCTCCATCCTTGGCCTCCGATTCCATCACTGGCTTGTGAAAGCAAGAACTGCAGACGCAATCTATAGTGACACAGAAAGAGAAAAATGGTCAGAAAACAAATGTCTCCTTGTATTTTCACAATGTGATCATTGGAGAAAATGTGCGTTATTGTTTTAGGACAAAGATTTCACACCATACATGGAGCCGCAGCTCTGACTGACAAACAGCTCGGAGGATTGTGGACTTGGATGTAGCAGGAAATACACCAATTACCATGAAAAACATTTTTATGTTTGCTTAGATCATAAGAAAGGATAGTGGTAGCTGGAGAAGTTAGTGAACTCCCCACTGACTAAATAACACTGAATATGCATTTTTGATCAATTTGTGGTTTTTGACATTTGATTGAAGTATTACAATATATTATAATATAGGAATAGAAGCACTGGATACAATACACAGGGTCTAGGCATACCTGGGACTGCACCCCTACACAATCCCATGGGGTAATTGGTTACACAACTATAACAAAGTCTTGTATTTCCATACATATACACACTGCACAAACAAATGATTTACAGTAATATAACACGTATCCAACCCATGGAGCCATCACCTACATACAGTCCGTCCATTTGTCCAGCATGCACAGATCTATAGGCCCATAGACAGCCCATGTCAAGGCTCAGCTTGCAGAATCTATCTTACAGTACAAATCATAATATCCTTCCAGAACATGGATAGCAGAAAACATTATCAACACATCAAATCCACCATAAAACAAGACAAAATTGCAAAGCCATTCCTTCTGCCTATGGGTGGCCTGACCTTCATATGGAGGCCTGGATGTAACTTCCCATCAGGAACATGGTGACCAAGGATCAGGAAGGAGCACTGTGACATGGGGAGCAATATTTAGCAGCAATAAACACCCGCTTTTAGGGGAATTTTACACACAGCCAATCAGTGGGCAAGGAGTGGTCACATGACCATACATAACTGTGCCCACATGGATTAATATTCATAGGCTGGTATCTAGCAGAAGAGAACACTCGGATGATTCATTCCTGGGACACATGACTAGATGATGTCATGACCTTTAAATAAACAGAATTCATTCTATGAGTATTATTCACATCCCGTTATCACTGGAGAAAAACTTTGGTGATGTGAATAATCAAAACACCACATCTATATTTGTAAGGACAAAGCTGCTTCATCATGACATTAAAGCTGACCTCCAGCCTTCCCCTCAGTCCTGCACATATCATCGGCTTCTTTCCTGCCCTGTCTGATTTCACTGCATGCTGGGAGCTTGTTATAAGATGCATTAGAATCTGCAGCAAGTCAGGCAGTACCATACTGATTTCCACCATCATTCAGACTAGAGCTGTCCAGCTCCATTTCTCACCAGGATCTGAACACATTTTTAGTATTCTCTAACAGACAGCAGTAAGTTTATAAAGGGTCAGAAAATAACTCCGGTGATATGAAAATCCAGGGCTGTATGTGGCTCCCCAGCCTGCCAGTCTATCCCTGGGTACCAGGGAATCCAAAGAAGCTTTATACTAGATTCACCCAGTCTTACAATGTGTACCAGTAATGCCCAATCACTTTTCCAGAAACAAATGAATTGGTCAGGAATGATTTTATCACACAGCTCCCCCCTAGTCTCATGACATATAGTTGTACATAGACATACATGCTGCACAAACATTACAATAGCGGATGGCGGCCCCTGTATTGTATGACCTAACTCAGCGGTAACCAGCCAAAAACAGCCGGGTGGTTGCTGAAAAGTGCCAGGTGGTACGCCCAGCTAAAAGGGGCTGGAGAGAACACTGTACAGGATAAATCCTAGAGGGGTTAGTGAGATTTGTTATATTCATACATCAGGCCTCTGGGGATTACATTGTTTACAATGACAAACTGGTCATAGCCCGGCCCATAGGAAAATGATGCAAAGCAGGCCAATCACTGAGCAATAATCCCTGCGTGTGTACGTGATAGGACAAGAAAAGCAGAAAACCGATCATCCGTCTCCACAGGATCACAAAACGCTGATTCAGGCACTTTCATTAAACCGGCTGAAAACACATACAAATGCATCAAACGTCCGGAGACGCCATTATAACATTCAGTATAAAGTGAAAGACTTGGATGCATTTCCATTGAATACATCAGGGGGAATGCACAGCAGAAATAGCCTAGAAATAGCAGTGATCAGCGCTGAAAATCATATATCCAGCGCACATAGAGGATTGTCTGGAGTTCTGCTTTAATAAGCCAGTCAGTACAATGCAGGTGCTGCCACACGCTTCTATTTTTATCAGGAAAGGATTTTTGGAAGGAGAGATAAAAGGCGTCGGGCAGTCCACACTCCTTATAAAAATTCCTGCTGACTCCGGGGACTTATCGGGTCCATCTGCGAGATTACAAATGATAATAAACGTTGATAATGCGGCCTTTAATCTGCAACCCTTTGGAATAGAAGTGTCTCCCGCTTTGGTTTGTTCACAGCAGCCACATCAATTAGATTGCTGCTCATCCACTTAACGAGTCCTGGCAGGATCACGGTATTTCAGGACACAAGTGAGCAGGCTCATTAACACGTCAGGCTAAGTGTGCACATCTGTGCTTTTGTCTGGGATTATGGATAATACTCATCCCTGACCACAATCCTGAATGGAGAGACTATGGAACCCAACAAGACTTTCTGGTTATCAATGTGCCCCCAATAATAATGGCATGACTGGTATGACCAGGCTTACACCAGCTCTGTATGACATCATGGATATAATTGTCTGCTAAGATAGTACAGGATGAGCAATTATCTTCTGATTATAAAACTTTGTGTATGGGTATCCTGCAATAAAGACCAATCATTGCTGCCCTCTCTCCTTGTGCAGGGTGACTGGTCTGGTATCCGCCCCTTCTTGCAGTGGGTGGAGCTCTGCATTACATTGCAGATCAGTACTATGGATGTGGTCCCATTGGGAAGATTTTTCTAAAGAAGATTCCTCTGGTGACAACAGGGAAGGGATATTTCCAACACGGTCATAAATCAGCTTTCTATTGCCGTGTCCTTACTGTGAATGTTCCCTTACTTCCTAGCAGGCTCCTGCACCTGACCTATATTTTCCGGTATCCGCACATCATGGTCTTATTTTAGCACACACAGGTATTTCCCCCTCCAGAAGGGCCGGATTTTGCCCCGGCGTGTCATTAAAAGGATATAAAGAGAAGAGGACGAAGTTCACCAGTTGCATAACGTGCACACAATCACGGAATGCCAGGCTGCTTTATCATTAGAGACGTGTGAGCAACACCCTGCAATTACCCCCATCAACATGGCAAATACTGCCGAGCATCCAGTTATATAACCATGCCAGGGAAGATATCAGAGAAATAAATATATACAAAGATCTGTCACTCTATAACCAGAACTTATAAATATTGAGCTGCCAGCTCCCATGGTGGCACTAAATAATTCCCACCTTGCCTAAGAGGGCAAATCAGAGAACTTGTGACAAGTTTGTATTGTGGTTTTTGCTGAGTTTGAGCTCCTTCCTATCATGGTGACCCCATAACATGGGATGACAGGGGGCAGAAGACACACAGAGGGACAATACCTGAACTTCTTTCCAGCTTGTGCCCAGCAAACACCAAAAATCATGGCCATGGCACCCTGCAATCCCAGGTTATTGCACTCCGCCTGCAAGCCTGGGGTCAGCTCAGGATTTATAGTAAGTATTGCACCCAGAATCACATTTATTCCAGCAGCCTGGTCTACATTTAATAAAACAACATTCCAGATTTGGGCTTTAGGATTCAAGGAACACACATCGCTGCCGTGACTACAGAACTCCTTGTTGAAGGACAGAGGGGGGGTTCTGTAGTTCAGTATAAAAGGACTGGGCAGGGCTGATACCATGGCTTGGGATGTAAGTGCAGCATTGGCGCTGTGTTGTCAGCACAAACAAAAAAGCGCACAAATTTCTCTTCTGTATTTGTAGCATTTTCCAAGACGATAAAACAGAGGTGAGCATGTTCTGCATTTATCTGTCTCAGACAAAGGTTTCACAGATAATACAATGACGCTGGACGGACCCAACCAATGAGGACACAGCACAGGTAAGACGTCCCCCCCCATATATCAGGGGTGCACCTATCCCAGAAGGGGGGGGGGCAGAATGTGCTGGGTTTGATGGGCAGTATTACAAAATCAGAGGGTATGACGGGGGCAGAACGGTACCCCTGTCCTACCTCCATCTAATACTCCCCCATGCTACCCCTGTCCTACCTTCATCTAATACCCCCCCCCCCCATGCTGCCCTGTCACACCTCCATCTATTACCCCTTTTCTCACTCTTCTCCCCAGTTTCCCCCTGGTAATTGCTCCTTCTGCACTGGGGAAGGGGGGAATTCAATACATTGCCCAGATTTGACCTGCTCACCCCAAACACGCCTCCCCCTGCTGATGCTGAAAACAATTGCCCCCATTACACAATTGCCCCCCCCC
>NC_092863.1:11041055-11119216 GCF_032062135.1 Pyxicephalus adspersus | reverse complement strand
CCCCTGAGCTATGGGCCCCACACACAGCCCCGGGCCCCCGCCATGGCCCCGCTCTCACCATACACGCCGCTCCCGGCGGGCTCTTCGCGGTTTGCGCACAACACCCGGCAGTGACTCTGCAGCCTGACTCCGGGATGACGTCACCCGCCCACAACCATAGAAACAAAGCACAACACGGGCTAGAGCGGCTCCATAATGCGGGCAGGGCACGTGACCAGCTTGCGTTCCACGCTCTGTCATTGGCTGGAACGCATTGTGTGGCCGCCATATTTGTTTTTTTCTATCTGCACCAATATAGAGAAATTGTAACACACATTACAGACAATCCCAAAACTTTCCAATCACAATAGGATGAATATAATAAACTAATACCTAGTGATCCTACCATGAAGATCCTAATTTAGCCAACACCTGTTATGGGTGACAACCCTGCCCCAATGACATTTTTACCAACTTTGTTATTTAAATGATAAATGGGGAGAATAAACATTGGGGGTCAGTGGTAACGTCTTACCTTATAATGAAGTCCCCCAAGTGAAGTGAACTGGTATGCCATGCTGCTGTTCCCCCTCCTTGTCCTTCTGCTGTTGGACCGAGCAACGTTGGTCTGGAAGGAAATCAATCCATGGTTAGCGGGACGAATACCAGAACAATGGTGCCCAGCAAGGGGAGGGAGGAGGGAGGAAGTGGAAAATTATGTTGGCCATTGGGGGTCACAGAAAAACAACAGTGGCCATCAGGATTGAACAAGAGTTGCCCATTAGGGTTACACTAGTGTCTAGTTGGGAGTGTAGAAGAATAAGTGGAGGCTTAGGGGAGAACAATGGAGCCCAATGGGGGGGTAAATATTGTCATCCATTAGAAAACAACCTGCTTTGTGTTTGTCCCCCGAGTTCACCAGCCAGCACAAGAGAAGTAGTGATCAGCCAGGTATAAAAAGGAATATATAATAAAAACCTATTGTGCATCTTTTTATATGCCAACCACTTCTACTCCTCAATGATTAACTTATGCTATGTATGCTAGGTAAAGCGTTTCTTGGAACACTTCTTTGTAACTACTTAGCTACACATGTTCGGGTGGGGGGTTCCAGTGTTGGCTTTATGGCCACTTTTCACCAACAAGTTCATGTGTCAATGCCTTTTGTGCTATTTGTGCCTACTGATTTCCAATATGTCCCCAACGTATGCTCACACACCAAAAACAATGGCCAACTTCTTCTTTGTCCAGCACAGATGAATATAATAATATTTTATTATAAAAGCAAATATATATATATAATATATATATAAATTATAATTTAATAATAATAATATAAAAAAAATTTATTAGCAAAATAAATAATCTAGCACAGAGCATGCACGTGCAGAATTTTGCAAACCCCTGAAGTATGGGATATTTACATGGGTAAAATGGCAGCATAACAAATCAGGGATGTGGTCATTACAAATAAAAAGAGCAGTTAAATTGTGACAACATCCATATTTGCCACATATGATGCTTGGAATGGTCTTATAGCTGTATAATAAAAAAAATATAGGAGCATGCCCTATGGAAACTTCTTTATTGCTCCCAATATTGGCCATGACCCATTAGGACACTGTTAAATAGTGCCTGAGCCTACTTACAGCATACTCTGCACATGTACCTACAAGTGATTGTACCCATTAAATACATGCTAATGTGCAAATGCTTTTCTCTACATAGAATATAGTCAGAGGGCTTTTTGTAAGAAAGTAGTTTAATACAGAACTGCTAAGTAAACATTTACCTAGGGCAGGTACAAAGAGCACAGAGGTTAGGGGCATGCAACATGTGAAGTGCAGGGGTCAGAAGTATGTAATGAGCAGAGTACACATAACATTGGGATCAGGGTAGTTAGGGTCAGTATGAAATACAGCCAGTAATTGGTGGTCAGAGCCAGCAAATAATTACTTCCCACCTACCCCCAGAATAAATATGGTAATCCAACCATCATTAGTGAGTTTTAGTATGTTAAGTATGTTTATTAGTTTATGTCCCATGCTACTGCATCACTCTGCCTACTCTAAACAAAATAAACACAAAATTTTAGCAGAAAGGAAACTGGAGGAAAAAATATCTTAATCTGATTTTTATCATTGTATATGTCCCCATAGCAAAAATCTCTCCTTATTTCTAATCCAGCCGATGGTTGTCAGATCAAGAAGTCTCTGGTTGGGCACATAAAATCCCACAGAGGTTGTATCCCCTCCACCATAGCTGAACTGTATTTTTATGCAAAGAAAACAACTTGTTCTCACAACAGCAGAATATACTAAACGATAAACCTAGAAATAGTTGCTTTGGATTACTGTGTTGCCCAATGCTATTTATTGTGACCGATTAGATATGTGAAAATGTTAGGGTTGTATTGCCATATTATGGTCATATACATGGTACAATAACCCTGTAATAATATACCAGCTACTGACTATATTATACCACATGGGTCAAGAGACCACCCAAGACGATTTGAACTTGTAACAAAATTTCCTGCTAGCGGTGCACATGTTGGGATACATATTAAGGTGTTGGTGGATATCGGCACACTTTGATTTGTAATAAAGCTAAACTAAAGTTCTACTTTAAAAAAATTGATCAGACAGGTCATTTGCAGAAAAGGAAAAGAAATCCGAGATACCGAGATAGAGTATACACTTTAGTTTATGGACCTTACTGTGTATTTTGCTGTCAAGGTGCAGTGACAAAGTGTATGTGGTGTGTGTATATAACACACACACACACACACACACACACACACACACACACACACACATATACACATACACACAATATTAGGATGCTTTTAAGACTAAAAAACCTACAAAATTACGTGCAAGTCCATTAATACAATTTTGAAGATATAATATATATAAAGATATATATAAATAAGAACAATAAAAAAAAAGATGGCAAACATTTAAATGACAGAGTATTTTAATGCTAAACCTTGTGACATAACTTGGCTTTTTAGTATTAGCAACAATTTTTAGCAGTGGCTTTTCCACCAACGTGTGTGCATATCAGCATTGGGATGGTTCTGTAAGCCTAGTCTGACTTCCCGTTACACAAGGTGTCATGCCAAGAAGTCTTTACTGTCATGTCATATTTCTAAATCAGGAAGATGATCCCGTCACCTTGTTACCTGCAGTTGCCTAATGGAAAGATCAGAGTCTTGTGTTCTGCCTACCACAGCATAGTGCCAGCCAGACCCACCATCCTCAGCAGGGGTCCCAAGAACAACAGGGCTGGTACATGGGACTATGGAAGTGCAAGATATGGAGGAAATGGTGGTTTGGTGGGGGGGATACATTTAGACATGTCTAGCAACCACAATGCAATAGAGAAAGGGGCAAGTGTTCCAAGAGGTATATTTTAATAACAAGATACACACTGTTCAACTATCCAACTGTTCAGTAACCTGTGGAAAGTCCAAAGCGCAAAGCAAAACATTCAATGTCAGTTGCCTATACATACCTTCTCAGGGCTGAGGATGCTCTATTCTACCATATATGCCCGGTGCCTGGAATTTACAAAGATGTGAGAATACTGTCATTATACTTTCCCTGCTACCATATGACAGGACCAGAAGACATGCTCACTCATGTGACAGAGCCAGGTGCCTGGAGCTTAAACAAAGCCAAGAATGCTCTCCATGTGACAAAGCTAGATGTCTAGAGCTTACACAAGACTGGGACCTCTCTCCCTGCCCCTATATGACATAGCTGGGTGCCTGGAGCTTACACAGAGCCGAGGACACCTTGCTCACCCTTTGGAGCTTACACAGAGCCAAAAATGCTATCCTTGCCTCTAAGTGACCAAGCTGTGAATACCTAGAGTATACACAAAGCAAAAACAAAAAACAAAACACTTTCTCCCTGTACCCATGTGACATTTGTCTAGAGTTTACACAGGACACTCATATGATAGAGCCTGTATCTTAAATAGGCCGGACTCTTCTTAGCGCCATGTGATAGAGTCCGGTGCCTGGAGTGTCTTCTTATATGAAAGGACTGGGTGTCTAGAGCTTACACATGGCTAAGAAAGTTCTCCTTTCTTCCATGTGACAGGGCTAAGTGCCTGGAACTTACAAGGGGCTAAGGGCACTCCCCCAACCCCATATGACAGAGCCAGTTGTCTTGACCTTACAAAGCTACAAACTCTCTCCTGGCACCTATGTAACACTGCCGCTATGTGACAGAATAAGGAGCCTGTAGCTTAAACAGAGGTAAGGACTTTTCTCCACCCCTACGTGACAGGTTCAGGTGCCTGGAGCTTACACAGAGCTAAGGACTCTCTCCCTATGTGACAGAATAAGGAGCCTGGAGCTTACACAGAGCTAAGGACTCTCTCCCCGCCTCTACGTGACAGAATAAGGTGCCTGGAGCCTACATGGAGCGAGGGACTCTCTCCCTATGTGACAGAATCAGGAGCCTGGAGCTTACACAGAGCTAAGGACTCTCTCCCTGCCTCTACGTGACAGGTTCAGGGGCCTGGAGCCTACATGGAGCTAGGGACTCTCTCCCTGCCGCTGTGTGACAGAATAAGGAGCCTGTAGCTTACACAGAGGTAAGGACTTTTCCCCACCCCTACGTGACAGGTTCAGGTGCCTGGAGCTTACACAGAGCTAAGGACTCTCTCCCTATGTGACAGGTTCAGGTGCCTAGAGCTTACACAGAATTAGGGACTCTCCCTGCCACTACGTGACAGAACAAGGAGCCTAGAGCTTACACAAAGCTAAGGACACTCTCCCTGCCTCTGTGTGACAGAATCAGGTGCCTGGAGCTTACACAGAGCTAAGGACTCTCTCCCTGTCCCTATGTGACAGAATCAGGAGCCTGGGAGCTTACTCAGAGCTAAAGACTCTCTCCCTGCCTCTACGTGACAGGTTCAGGTGCCTGGAGCCTACATGGAGCGAGGGACTCTCTCCCTGCCTCTATGTGACAGAATCAGGTGCCTGGAGCTTACACAGAGCTAAGGACTCTCTCCCTGCCGCTATGTGACAGAATAAGGAGCCTGTAGCTTACACAGAGGTAAGGACTTTTCCCCACCCCTACGTGACAGGTTCAGGTGCCTCAGGTGCCTGGAGCCTACACAGAGCTAAGGACTCTCTCCCTACGTGACAGGTTCAGGTGCCTGGAGCCTACACAGAGCTAAGGACTCTCTCCCTATGTGACAGGTTCAGGTGCCTGGAGCTTACACAGAGCTAAGGACTCTCTCCCTGCCTCTATGTGACAGATTTAGGAGCCTGGAGCCTCCAAGGAGCTAAGGACTCTCTCCCAACCCCTACATCACAGAATTAGGAGCCTGGAGCCTACACAGACCTAAGGACTCTCTCCTTGCCTCTATGTTTAGGAATCAGGAGCCTGGAGCTTACACAGAGCTAAGGAATCTCTCCCTATGTGACATAATCAGGAGCCTGGACCTTACGCAGAGTTATGGTATCTCTCTTTGCTCCTACGTGACAGAATCAGGAGCTTGGAGCTTACACAGAGCTAAGGAATCTCTCTCTATGTGACAGATTTAGGTACCTGGAGATTTTTCTCACCTCAGAAAAATCCACATACCAAGCATTTTTTTTTTTTTTACAAGGGAGAAAGGAAGATGTGCAAATGCTGATGTCAGTCAAGTAATTCTGTTGCTTTGCCCTTCCTTTTCAGGACAATGAAACTAGACCTAGAACTAGACCTAGAACTAGTTTTATAGACCATTCTTGCCTGCAAATATGACAAATTTGCAAAAAATAAGATTTTTTACCTGGGATCACTCTAAATGCATGTGGTGGAACACTGTGCCCCTAATCGAGTAAGATGGACAAGACGTCTTGTGTGTCTGCCCCCGTCTATTTCACACCTGTTGCATTTTTTAGACACGGTTCCAATTTTCCAGGCAGCCAATCAATTTGGCAGAGGATCCTGTATAGAGCACGCTGCCCTGATACAGCACATCCATTTTTCCATTAGGGATTAGCTTTTTTTTGCAGAACAATGCACCTGCGCACATGGCCAAGGGGGGATATGTTGAAAAAAAGTGTTATTTCAAAACTCTGGCTCTCTTCTTTCTGGGCAAAGCTAGGAACTTCTCAGCACTTTCAAGATAAAATCTACTACGCACGGGAGTTATTAAGTACCAAGTTTTTATTGTTGGTAGATCAATTTGACTTGGTCATTTTAAAATCAGCTCGCAAGCCAAAAAAGTGTGGGCACCCCTGCTCTACATGATTATAACACCGCTGTGAGTTTCTGGTGCAGCAACTGTTCTCAGCAGGCAGCAGTTCCCCAATCCATCTCCGTACACTTCACCTAAAGCAGGGGTGTCAAACCTAAGTACACAGTGGGCCAAAATTAAAAACTTAGACAATGTCACGGGCCAAACTTAAAGTTTATTGAAAAATTTGAGGAAGTTTTTACTTCTCAATAGATATAAACCTTTTCATATAGAAAGAAAGAGGTTTAGTTAAACATTCAATCTGGAACAAGCCTATAATGGAGAAATAGCACCGCTACTACAATTCCCTGGGTCCATAAAGAGGCCGCCGGTCTATAGATACGAATGATGCTGCCACTTCAATTCCTGGCATTACTTACATCTATAAAACAGTCCAATGCGGGGCCACACATAGCCAGAGAGCCCGCTGGTCTATAGACGCGAGTGATGCTGGGAATAGTAGCGGCGCTTTTTTCAATGCAGCAGCGGGCCAGCTGCAATTTATATTAAGAATTCCTTTGGGGGCCAAAAAACGTCCTTTTGGGGGCCAGAGTTTGACACTCCTGAGCTATAGCAAGCCCCCGCTCAGCCTGGGGAGACTGGTTGCGCTGTCCCAGCACTAGGTTGCCCTCAAGACTTACCGTGCAAGGGTTGGTGCCTGAGGAATGGCTGGCAGAGGACCAGGAGCCTGCAGATACTGCAGTACTAAGATTCCAACATATAAAAGACCACAATACAAAGCCAGGTCATTCACAGGTAATCCATCAACCAGACGAGATACAGGGCAAGAAAAAAGCAAAGTCAGGGGTCACAGGCAAAAGGTCAGTCCAGGCAGCATACAATCCAAGGGTCCGGAACAGTAAATCAGATAAATTCACACACCAGCAGCAAGTCAGCCCAGCCTAACGTTACAACAGCCCCAGCAGCCAATGACAGCGCAAGATGAGTAAGGACATAATCTGCCCCTAAAATCCCCCTCAGCTGTGCATGAGTGTGCGCCGAGGATGCTGATAAAGTACATATCAGGCTGCTAAAGGGAGGCAGGGGCTGCTGATATTTCTTAGTTCTCCTTGCAGCTGCAAGTGACATCGCTGGACAAAATAAACAGTGCTTGATCCTGCAATGGTGCACAACACGATATCTCTGGGCAGATAAGCATCTCCTAGCAATGGCCATTCAGCCTCACATTAAAGAAAGTACAAGGGGTGTCTATAGAAATATGCCATGAAGTCTCTTCTTACACATTTCAGGGATCAGCATACGCTTCCTCAGGCAAGATTACCTATTGAATACTAGTTAAACATAAAAAAAAAAAAACTCAAAATAACTATCATCAAAGTCTGTATTTTATGATGAAGTATACTTGTATACATTTAGAAATAATATATCTGCTTATATACTCAACAATGACCTCTGCAACCACAGTAAAGGTAATTCTTTTTGGACAGTATATTATCTGAAAAACAGATCAGGAAAGAAAATAGGGAAATATGGGAGTAAAAAGTGACAATACCAAATACAAAAAAGGACAATACAATGCAGGGTCAGGTGGTCATATTGGTCCCCCACTACTAGGCCTAACCACCATGCACCCTGAGCTAACAAAGTAGGGTGATGTAAATGTGAATCTACCACCTTGCTCACAGGGTTCTCAGAGTATTCCTCCTGAACACGTGTGCCAAGGCTAGCCACCAGGTAGTAAATGCCAAGAATTGCCACTGGACGATACATACTTTTCCTTCTGGTGTCCAGGGGGTCACTGGTGTTTTGGGTTTGGTTTACCATCACTGATAGCATTGTACTCATTAGCCATGAGGGGTGCCACACTTCATCTATGGTTTGGGAGATATCTATTTTACTTTTGACCATTTTTATTTTCTGTTTTTTCAGTACATTTCTGTTAAGCATTAAAGTAGAGGGACTGTTTATGTGTTCAGAGGTGAACAAATAGTCTTTTTTTTCTCAATTCTCCTTCTCTCGTGTCATATTTAACCAGAAGTTACAATCATTTGAATAGTATGGATGGTCATTCTTTTTCTTTAGCCCTTTAAGTGCCAAGTAGGGTAACATTGCGGCTTCCATTGCCACTTGGAATGTGTGCATATACCAAACCCTCTGATCTCCATGTGGCTTATAGCATTCTCCTTTTCAAAGTGGCAAACATTTTCTGGTGAACTATAAGGTGGAAATCAGGGTGACCATAGATTTATAAATATGGCGACCATCTTTTTATAGTCAAATTGGCGATCTCTTCATCTAATCCACACTTTGTAAATGTAGTGCACTTTTTTGCATAAATAACTGGTTAATATTTTGTTCATCGCTAGCCCCCAACCTAGTCTTTTTTTTTATGTGTTGTGGATTTCGCTCAATGTCTGCAGCTACCTTAAAGTTTGTATCTATTCATTGAGGGTTAAAGGATTGATGAACATACAGTACTTACCTGCCAAAGTGCCCTCCTCCAGCATTAGCTGAAATATCCCTCGGCCACTTTTACCTTCAAGATTTGAAGACATCTTTATTGACTGTGTGGGGACTACATTAGTCCCACAGATAGACATAGGAACTACTTCATCTTACAATCGAATCGTGCCAAACCAGTACACTACGCTGCGTGTAACTTCAGGGTGCAGGGATGTCACATTGCAGGAGCTCTCCGGAATGTGGCTGTTCAGTGGCCAGATTCTTTATGTACAGCGCTGTGTAATATGTTGGCACTATATAAGTCCTGTTCAATAATAATAATACCTAAGCTGGAGTGTAAATTAGGTGTGGGCATTACAATCCTTTTCTTTCTATACATGACTTTATCCACTAGATGGTACTATTAGAGCGATAGGGCAGTGAATATAGGAAAACTCTCAGCTGTTAATGGTTCAGATAATAAAAGCTGAAAAGCCACAATACCTAGAAATGAAAAAAAAAAACAACTTGATGTACCATGTACAGGAATTGCATATTCATATTTGTAATCATTTCACTTGGTCACGTGGTCATAAGAAAACCACTATATCCCGGTTGGTATAGGTGGAGGTCCCATAGAAGCAGTACTACAGACGGCTTATATATAGGATGCAGAAATAATTTGCCAAAAGCAAAAAAATTAAATGGTCTGGCTTTACTGGGTTGTATAGATCTGCATAATATTAATGTTGGTGATCAATTGGTTCAGCTGATGGTTTTTATAGTCAAGGCTCTCATCATGTAGATAAAACATTGCTGCTTGGCTTTGGCCATGAAAGAAAATATAAACGCAATAACAATGGCCATAGCCACACCAGGCACTAAAGTTGGGCTACAATAATCTTTTTTATGTAAATCAGCATTTTAAGGCATGTTTATATGTATATGAGGGAAGAAACATTTGCTTATCACATGTATAGTGGCTTATGACATTCTCCATTTCAAATGTGGGGAAGTGGTGAATATCCTGTTTACCCCTTTATGAATCTCCCCAAACCCAGTCTCTGGTTTGTATATCTCTCAATGTCTTCGGATACCTTAAAGTTTGGATATGAATAGTGATGAGAGTATTTGATTCACTTCTAGTCTTTCAGTGTTGTCCTCTTCAGGTGTTAATGATATGGAACAAGCACAGTGCTCTTAGAACCCAGTGTCCTTGTGATATATATATATATATATATATATATATATATATATTACAATTATACAGTCACACAGGTTCTGCAGTAGTGTTTTATTCATGGCAAGAGAAGAGGTCATTTTAAATAAAAAGTAATGCAATCCTTACAGGGGTCCATAATGCTCACGGAGAATGCTCACAGGGGTCCATGATGGATCCTGGTCAAGGCAGCCATTACAAGTGATAAAGACTTATATTTAACAGATGCATGCGATGATTTCCCAGGTTTTATTATTGATGGTACTATGAGGCAATTCTTATAAACCAATAAAAACAGTAAGCTCCAGAAAAGCAGCACATGTAAAATAACCACCAAATATGTGCTGGTTCCCTGTATTATTATTATTAAAAATAATAAACAGGATTTATATAGCGCCAACATATTATGCTGAACTGTACATTAAATAGGGGTTGCAAATGACAGACAGATACAGACAGTGACACAGGAGGAGAGGACCCTGCCCCGAAGAGCTTACAATCTAGTAGTACAAGTGGACACAATCCTCACTAAAACTTCAACCTGAACATTTCTGTATGCTACCAAAACTACATGAACTTTGCCATACCTTAAATAAATGTGATAGCATGCAAACCTTACAAAAAAACCCGACAAAAATTTAAATAAAAATAAATTCAGAGAAAAAAAAAAAAGACAGTCCAGAAATCCTCAGATTTGTAGCTTGTGTCATTTATGCAGACATCCCTAGTATTATGTACACCCAATTAATAAATTCTAATACCCTGTTTTCCTAAAAATGAGACCAAGCATGATTTTTCCGTATTTTTGATGATGCTCGAAATATAAGCCCTGCCCCAAAAATAAGCTGTAGTAGATATATATATCTCAAATGTGTGTGTATATATATATATATATATATATATATATATATATATATATATATATATATATATATATATATACACACACACACACACACACACATACATACATTGACAAGAGGTGCTCAATTAAGGAAAGCGCTATTGCTAGACATTGAAAAAATATTTTTGTTCAAGAATAAATGTTGATTGTTGTACATAAAATAAGACATGAAAATAAGCCCTTCGTGTATTTTTGGAGCAAATATTTATATCAGACACAGTCTTATTTTTGTGGAAACAGGGTATAAGCTTGAGAATGCAATGTTACAGTTTTCTAAATTTGCAGCGTTCATATAAATTAGGATCCTGGCTTTGTTTAGGAGATGGCAGCGCTCTGTCCCCCGGTTTATAATAAAGAATGATCTCCTGTTGTCACCAATGGAAAACCTAGCGAGTGCATGCAGACAGGTGGGCTGTAAGAAATCCATAGCACCCACAAAAAAAGATGGAAAAAATACTGAAAAGCAAATTATAATTCAGTATGGCTTTATGGCTACTTTAATAATAATAATAATAATAATAAAGAACAGTAATAGCTGCAAAAAAAAAAAAAAAAATGATTATGTAAAAATACTGAATTGACCTTCAGGAGTCCAGAGGGAATTGTAGAGAAGGGAGACAGGAATAAATAGTATAAATGGCAATTACAGAGTGTAGTATATTTGTATGAGAGCCTCCCTCAGCAGCAGATGAGTAATGGGAGGATGCTGGGCTGTCAGTGATGTCCACAGGCCATGTGATGCTGTGTGCTATAGCAGCAGCCTTGTCAGCCATCCCCTGTTCTTCTCTCTCCGGCTGTCATGGCGACTGCCAGCAATGTTACTCCTACTAATTGCAGCTGGTGGCCTATTTCAGCTATAGACAATGATGCGGGCAACACCAACGAGGGCCAGGAAGAGCCCGAAGCCTCCAACCCCAGCCCCAAATCCAAGGACAAGCTGGTGCTCTACCACTGGAGCCAATCATTCAGCTCCCAGAAGGTGAGGGCAAGAATTTGGGGTATTATCAGGAACAAGAATGGTAGGAAAGGAGCAGAAGGGGGGTCGTGCTGCAATTTCAATGCAAAAAAGCATTTGTTGTTTTAGGTGGGTTTACCTTGACAAACAGGGAAAGCAATTCAGGGGATGCCCTCAATGCAACAGTCTTGCAAAGATTTTTGGGGGGATTTACCTAAAAGGGATCTGATGGGGCTGAAAAATAATGCATTGTACCTTGTACAGAGACACTTAGATATATCTCATATATATATATATATATATTGTACATTTGTAAAACATGAATGTGTTCAGTTTTTATAGCATATATCTTCTCTACATGTTTATTGTAGTATTCTACCTACGGTCATGTCTTAATTGTTTTATTCATTTATCAGTCTGCAAATTAGTATTGACCTTCCTATGAACTGCTATATCCATATCTATGTATGCATTTACGGCTTTTCATCTGTCCTGCTATATATATGTATTTACCCAATAGGACCGGTGTGGGTGTGTGTATATATCACAGATGTCTATATATACGTACACAAAAATTATTTTATATATATATATATATATATATATATATATATATATATATATACACACACACACACACACACACACACACATACACACACATATATTACATATATATAAATAAATATATACACTACATAACTTATGCACAGTCATGCCTAAATGCTACAGAATGATTTATTATGCATCTCAGTACATTTTTGAGCATTTTTAAGTGGACACAACCTTTCCTTTTCTCATCTCATGTGTTCTGAATGTTGCTATTTGGCCATAGTGTGTAGCTAAACTAGGTATTAATAGCATATTTTGATACAATGTCTGTATTTAATGACTGGGAAAACTCTCTGCCAGGAATTAAAATGACTGACCCTTTTGACCTTATTCTTTGTATTGACTGAAAATGCCACACTATATTAAATCCCTGTCAGCGGCCTGGGGGGTATAGAATCTCCTGGGGCAGATGTGAGCTCCTCTAATCACACGCACAGCATATTGTCACAACGACCAGGCCACAGCTCAAATCATGGAAATACATTCACACAATTAGCTGAGCATTCATATTTATTGGATGGTTGTGTTTAGATGTTACATTTAGGAAACCCTTTACTATAGCTGACTATAGATGTCAGAATCTGTTGTTTGCTCTGATCTGCTTGAATCTCAAACATTGGTGGCCAATGATCTGATATATTTGTCCACAAACACTCATGGCCAATTTTAGTGCACGGTTAATGGCGGTCACCTCTGTTTGGCTTGTTGGAAGTACAGAGATAATGATTCAAAATTGGTACAGGTTAACAACAGTCACCAGTAGAAATAAAGGGGTGAATCTCTCCTCTGGGAACTAAGGCTAAGTACACGAACGATTATTCTCGATTACTTTGAACGATCGTATTGTGCACAATTCTGTAACGATACGATTGTACAAAAATATTCCCCCAATAATGTACACACTAGGAACGTTCGTTCCTGCGATGAAGAAAGTGACATGTACAGGAGAAAGTATCACAGAACAATCCACGATCACACAATAGATTACGAACAACCATCGCCCAATCAGATCCGCCAGAACAGTAGTTCCTTTCCAGCGAGATTCCTCGTTCGTTGGCATTGTTGACCAGTCGTTGTGCACTTTTTTCTTTAACAATTATTGAACAATCTTTTGTGGATCGTTCGTTTCCAACAATAATTATTACAGGTGTGTATGCAGCCTTAGACAGCAGCAGCCCTTACCTACTCTAACCATAATTTTATTAAACGTTTTTGCTTACCGATATACTTTTTAAACAATATCAGAGCAGATAAAAATCCATAAATAAATTTAGTGTCAGCCTATACATGCACCAATTACACAAAAAAATGTAAAATGAGCTCTCTTTGAGCATGTATGAGTATCTAAAAGTGTTCATGTACCTCATATACTTGTGTTAAGCCACAGATGAGTAACCAAAGGAACACTCTTCAATAACGTTGCTCGAACATGTGTAAAAAGCACGTACAAAGAGCTGTCTGCACATACTGTATACAGTACCTACAAAACACCAAAAATTTAAGTTGGCCGATATTCAAACTTTAGCTCTAAGCTCCTAAATTGGAATTATGCGGTGCCCATTCACAGGTATTTTCGATTCACCTCGGTGTAATAAAAATAATGGGCGCAGGGGGCATAACAGAGAACCAACATCCTAATCTACTATTTGCAAAGCTAGGACTTCTTGGTCGGGAGTTACTGGTTTTACTACGGGTACGGGCCCTTTGTCTACATGCAAATTGAATTATAAATAGGTGGCCTGTAGCCAATGATAGAAAGATGTGAACAGCTTGGGTACACAATGGCACACTCACCAGCAGTGTTTGAATCATCTATTCAGTTCTTGAGGTGTTTGGCCAAACACATCCCAACGTTCAGGCTCTGGCCCAACCCAACTCTAAACACTCAATAGAGGAATAAACTCTGGTTCTTTTTATGGTCTGTTATATTCAATACAACAGTAAAAGCACCAAAGTTTCAAAGGAAGACCCCCAAATGTCTCAGAACATTTTGTTCTTTAAAAACAAAGAGGGAACACGAGTATAGATGTTGGGATGCTTTTTGGAGAACAACATGCGAAAGAAGCAAATCCTTTTATTTACAGCTCTCTAGGGCCCCTAACTCATGCTTACTGTGCTAATGAATTGCCAAGGGTCATTTATGGTCTGTAGTTGTTAGAGGATATCCAAATCCATCTAAATGAATAAAATGTACTTCACATTAGCAATCACTGTAATCAAAAATAAAACTTTAGGGCTCTGGGTTTGTGGTTGAAAGGTAACTTACACCACCCCAATTACAAGGCTTGGCACTGCCACACAAACATTCCATGATTTCTTAATATTCTGAAATATTAGTACAAAGCAGTTGAGACAACAAGATACAAAATTAAGAAATAGCAATACTCCTTTAGATGAGCATGCAAAGTATACTTAAACTTTAGGGGGTTTCAGAGCAGAAACAGAAATTTCTTTTCATAACACGTCACCTGAATAAAACTGGGTGTACAACTGTATGAAAAATGTACAAATTGTGAACTGCAAAAGGACATAGACCAAGTTGTTTGGCCACACAACAAACCTGTAAATGTTCACTAATCAATAACAGACCAGCGCCAGACCAAACACAGGTTTCCACTCCAAAGAGATTGCAATATCTCTCTGGGCAATACTGTCTGTCCAGGTATAGAGATCAGTTATAGGAATCACAGTCCACAGACTGCCTACAGGAAAGTACAGCTCCCAGCCTCCCAACAGATCCATTTCTTACTCACCCAGAACCAACACAACATCGAGTCCCCAGATCAATAGGAACAGATTGCAGTATTTATCTAACAGCAGGAAAAGCAGAGCCAGTAAGAAAAGCAAACCCTGAAATGGTGGCACCTCTGGTTTCTGTAGGGCCTGGGAATATACCATGTCATTCAGATGTCTAATACAACTATGGTTGTCAGGTTCCCAACTCCTCCCCCAGCTGCTCATTGATAATAAAACCCGCACTGAAACACAAATTTTAGCTAATCACCATTTTCTTCAGAAAAACTGAACAAATTCTGAATTAAAACTTTCACAGTTAGCCAAAACTCAAACAGCTACATTTTTTTCCAAGCTACAGGAGCAAAAACAAACTATTTAATGCCTGTTAAGAAATGATTTTCACCATAAATGGAGGGCTTTGCTTTTAATAACTTGAAAGAAATTAAAACTGTTCCTCTTTTCTACTTAAAACATCTTTGGTTGGAGTTTGGTAGTTTGTGAGCTAGTTCTTTACACACAGCATAGAAAACTTTAATGCATTTATGTTGCATGTTTTGGTCTAGGCCCAGACTGGCTGTCGGTTCTGCATCCTGGCATTGCTCGGGCTCAGTGGGTCACACTGTAAAAGACAGTTACCAGTGATCAAGTGATCAAGATTCGTCTTCTTCACCGCTGGTAACCGCAGACACCAAGTGGAAAGCTGCAGGCAGCGTCTCAGCTATAGAAAATGAATGGGGCCACTGGCCAGTATTGGCAACCCAAAGCATGGTGGTAGTGACTGTTTGACAGATGGCATGCCATCAGCTGTTTGGGAAATGCCTGAATTGGAACCACTTATAGGTTGTATAAAGTAATCATCATCATTGGTTTCTGCAGTCACTGGGATCCACTGTATTAGAATATTTGTAAATGCATTATATAGTACATATGTATTATTGCATGGGGTCTGTGTGTTATATAGTCCTTATAACTGTATATGACCTGCAGTCACCACCACACACACAACTGTAAAATGAGGGATTTGCATTTTTCCCCATATTTCTCTCTAGGCTGCAAAAAATTGCCCTGTCTCAAAGTAATATATTCCCCTGTTCCCACTTGATTTAATCAGCACAATATTATATAGAGATTGGGTAGTCTCCACATGTCATTTTAGTGTGTTTGGCTTAATCTACAGATAACAAAACAAACTACCAAAATGGTTTACCTGTTGGCTACAATGGTGATTGCATGTTTCCAAACCCAAATTTATTGCTTTAGGCTTAAGCAAATTTAAGCAACCCATTTAAAGGAAACCTTCCTACTTAATAAACATTACGAAGCAACAATAATAGGTATAGGTACATTCAGGTACTGTATGTTTTATGTTGACACGTTTGTAAGAGACTACAGATATGTCACTAGTGTCAAAAACAGGTCCACCTCTCTTCTGCACCTAGGAAGGTCCATAAATATTTGGACAGAGACAACTTTTTTCTGATTTTGGTTCTGCTTGGTTGGCTGTTGTGAAGGGGTTTCTCATCCACCACTGTTGTCTTCCGTAGACGTCCAGATCTTTTGGCGTTGCTCGGTTAACCAGTGCTTTGTTTCTTTCTCATAATGTACCAAACTGCAGATTTTGCCACTCCTAATATTGTAGCAATTTCTTGGACGGGTTTTTTCTGTTTTGCAGCGTAAGCGTAAAAAAAGGCTTTAGTTCCTCACATTTTTATGCAATCTTTTTGTTCAACCCACTGAATTAAAGTCTGCAGTTCAACTGCATCTGAGTTGTTTCATTTAAAATTAATTGTGCTAATGTACAGAACCAAAATTAGAAAAAAGTTGTCTCTGTCCAAATATTTATGGACCTAACTGTATATATGATAAAAAAAACATTTGGTTCCATTCACACATAATTCCCTCAGAAAGGAACCCTTTTAAATCAAGAAACTGTTAAAAATCACAATATATAACCAATCCCCCATCACCTGTATTTTTCCCCTTCTCAGTGTACTTCTATTAGCTCAGGGGGTATTTCAGGGCACCAAGTTTTTTTTTTTCTGGTTCACAAACAGCCAGCTGCAGTACCCTTGGGATAAAAAAAATGCCAAAGAGGAGTAAAAATATAAATTTCTGTATCTGTGGCAATTTAACATGTGCCCAATACAGGCAATTTGACTGATTTTAGGGTTAAAGAGTATATGGCTCAGACTGTCTTGGGAAAATAGTGATCATTTTACTATAATTCATAATTTATTATTATATAATTTATATGAAAAAAGGCTGGGAAAAGGCGCTTCTGGGATCTCCGCCTTCAAATAATCACTGGGATTTGGGATGTTCAGAAATCAAGAAAATGAAAACATGATTGTTTCTGCCAGCTGCTACTCCTCTCCGTATTTCTGCCCAAGACCCTCACTTAATATAATCATTGGGAAAAACTGAAGGGTAGATCTACCCACAGACAGAGAAAAACATTAAGATACCACACCATAAAGAAGTGTGCGGTATAGAACATGGATAACATACAAATCTCATTACTCACATATCTATCCCTTTACTGTGATTCCATGCAGATCTAAATACCCATTGGTGTGTTAAAGTTCAAAAGTTTGTGAGTTTATATGTAAAGGGGTTCAGGTCGTACATAAGGATTTCCAGCTCCGTGTGCATTGTGTGACACAATTTAGAGAAGACCTCAGGGGTAAAATGTCAGGTCTTGGATTTTTTTTAGAAAGCAGGAAAATTAGAACATTGTAGTTGAGTTCTGGGTTCCCTGAACTTGGGGATCATCATACCGATGGCTGTGCTCCCCTGGAGAGCCATCAAGAAAGTCTAATTATGTCCAATCCATGACACTCAGCAGACAATATAAAATGGGACTAAACGAGAGCTGAAGTGTATAAAACCTATTATTGTCAACCTGAAAAAGGAAAGAAGGAAGAGTTCAGCTATATGAGTCATATGGAAGTTGTGTCCATGACAATCTGGAGTATAACCAAGGAAATGATTATATTCATAAGGTCTTAGGAAGTCTTTTCTTAGACAATCTAGAAAGGCACCAGGGGAAAACATTGTGCTAATAAGCCATTCAATGTCAAGCCCTTCCATGACAATCTGGAAAGGTAGCAGGGAACAGGACAGCTGTATGAGCCATAGAGAGGTCTAGCCCAGGACAATATGGAGAGGAGCTCAGCTGCATGAGATCCAGTGATGTCTGGTCTATAAAAAATTAGAATAGCAATAGGTAAAAACTCAGCTAAGGTCACGACAATCTGGAAGGAAACTAGAGGAAATTACAGCTGTATGAGGTCTGTTATACTGCCCGTTATAATAAAGATCACATAGAATTGGGCACGTGGACAGGCAAGTGTTGCACAGAAGCTTGTGAAGCCCATCTGTAGCACTGTAGGGTGAGGTGCTTAGAAATATCTAAAGTAGAATTCTTAGAGAAGGCTTTCCTCCATCTGCATGGCCAGACTCCATGTGAAGCAATGGCTGACAGGCTGTAAATACTTTACATACATCACCTATGTTTATCACATACACATGGTGAGAGGCTCTTGTATAAGTTACACGTTCACACAAATGCTTCCAATGTGTGTACATATAATATAAAAAAAGAAAAAGCATTTCAGATTGGCGGCTATGGACAATACTTTCTGCCTTGCATGCTGTGGCCCGATATCCTGGCACAACAATAAAGACACATCAACACTGGCAGATATTTCTGTATCTCTCTTGGTATCAATTTAATATGCCAATTAAAAGATCTCTCAATTACAACATAGTCACCCTTCAGCTCTGTATGAAAAGATTTAGCCTCTTGATGCTGATTGTTTTATCTCTATTAAGTCTATTCTGAAAGCTGCACATTTTAGAGGCCGATTCCTATTTCAGTAGGGAGATCAATGAAGTGGGTCTGTTAAATGGCATTAATAGAAGACCACCTTGGGATTGGTGATATTAGGATTTTTTGTGGCAGATCGATAGCGGTTCCATTTACTGCAAGGGTCTCTAGGATGCTTTGATCTAGACAGCTTTGAATGGTAGCAGACATCCCTTTAATTGTCAGAGAAGACAAATCATACTGATTCTGTGGTTGGTTTTTACCTGGATTTACAAGCTGTAACAATTGTATTGAAGGGAAAACTCTTGCTAAATATATCAAACCACCATCTGATTCTATTATGTATTCCCGGTGAGGTCACAAAATCCTAGTTCGTTCACACTATTGTGCTGCGCAAAGATGCAACCATTGCAGTAATAAACACTAGAACATCAATGTTATGGTGCTGCTATTCATTTTTCATGGCATCCTAATGCATCTCCAGAATGCAACTGCATCATAGTGGTTAGATGTGGTACATAAAAATGTAGAGCAAGAGCAATTTCTAGATTTGGGAGCCCAGCCAATATGTATGCACCTTATCGTGAAAGGAAGTGTGAACAGGCCCAAAAGCTGAAGCAGAAGTGCTATGGGTGTGCACATGCTGCAAACTAAAGGCAAGTATGCAAGTAGACTTCTTCTCATTAGTGATTTACCACTGGGTGATTCATATGAATATGCAAGTACATATGTGATTGTTTATGAATGCCTGGAAAAATTCCTGCAGTAACTGGCTGAAATACACCAATAATCCAAAGTTCACCAGGCATATTCATAGACCACAAAGGTAAAGAAAGTCTTAAACGCAATTGTACTTTTACACTAAAGTGTTCAAATTCACCACCAAACTTTCTGTATCATGGACACTTGTATGTGACCATCCCAGATGCTGAAGCTATATCTTGGGAAGACCCTATACAAGATTATGAGGTTAGTACTAAAGGGAGGATTTCTGCTAGGAATAATAAAACATTGTACAGAATGTAATTTAGAAATAATAAAGCAAGACAACAACGATCCCAGCAATTCCAAGAGAACAGCAATGGCAGCTGCCACATTTCCCTTCTAAAAGGTATATTTTAGGCAATGGAGCTTGTTACTCTCTTCCTAATTCCAGCCTACTGATTTAGGAGTATGTATGAGCACAACACCCTCTCCTGCAAGCTTATATTTTTGGGTGGGCATCACAAAGAAGTAAAATGAAGACTATTGTCTATCCCAGCTGCATTCCTTCTCCAAATCTTTGGGTACAGAAAAACGTCCTCCATGACTGTCTCTCCCCTAAACAAGGATATTGTCTGGTGTGTTAGGCAAGAAGGAATTGGCAGGGCACCATAGGTTCTCGGTATTCTTCACTTCACTTCATTCTTCAGTTATATCCAAGACAGCCTGTATTGTATAAATCAGCTGTAAAGTAAAGACCGTGCTTTAAGTAACAAAGGTAAGGAAATTGGATAGCAATATAAACGGGCCTCCAGTGTATTATCCTCACGTTTTCCTTTGTTTAACTACTTAGCGAGTCAGTGATCAGAAAAAGCTATAAAGGGATGTTGACTCCATGCTTGTTCTAGCTCAGTGACTTACTATATAGTGAAAGTGATTGATATCTAATATCCATATTTCTATGCCAATTTTGCAGGATTGCATGCAATATCCCCCATCTCAAAATATCTGTATGTGTCACTTCTTCCAGCTTTCCTGAACACAGCTAGCCATAGCAGCTTGACCCTAGTACATCACAGATAACAACCCAGACCTCCGACAACTTTGCCATGTGCTAGAAGGCAGAGATTTGTGACTTCATAATTAGAACATTTCACATCACCAAAATAATTATAACCTATTACTAAAAACAGAACTCCAGGTAATGAGCCAACATACCAGCAACAATGACATCAGCACCATCAGGTTATCTGAATATTAGCTCAGCCATATTATGTTAGCCTCTTCTTTGTACACAAGACAGGTAAATTCAGAGGTAGCGCAGGATGATGATAAAATGCATCTCACAAAAAGATTTATAAGAGAAGCAGCTGAGGTTATAAACCAACTCCTATTCTTGTAAAAACCATGCTTGACCCGTCTTGTGTTGCTTTAACTTAAGGGTCTATTCTCACTGAAGTGTTGGAGTACTTACAACTACATTGGAAGATCAGTACTATTTTTATATAGCACCCCCAATATTCTTTACCAGCACAGAACACAGACATATGTGAGCCATCAGTACATTGTGATCAGCAGGTTGGAAAGAAAAAAGAGGAGATTGTTGTGTTTTAGATGCACTGGCAGCCCATTTAAAATGTTTTAGCTGCTTTTATTGCAACACCTAGGTGTCTATTCATAACATTCACCAAATTTTTGCCTGGTGAAGTATCAAATACCACAACTGAAACACATGGATCTGGAAGATTCTCCACCAATGAATGTCAGATTCACTGCTTCACATATGTACTCCATAGTTTGAATGGGACCTTAGTGTGATGTGCAGCCTCACTGACCATAAAGAAGCTCAGTAAGCGGAAGGCAGTGTTGGTCACCAAAGGACCCCCAGACAATTTCTGTGCACCCCTCAAACATTACTACTGCCAAAGCTCACTTACTTATGATGTATATAAAGGCTACAAGTGGCTCTTGTACAGCTGCAAAGTTTGCTCAAGTGGTAGGTTCCCTTGTAGAGGTAAAGGGCAGCGGGCAGTCAGGATCAACACTGGCAGAAAGAGTGGAGACTGGCATATAACTGTGAATCCACTGATCAATGTGCCATGGGGTTTTCACCGCTTATGAAGTTTATCACATCCGCTCATTTTGAATCACCAAGATTTGTGACAGCTTTATTTACGGAAGAAAAATGAAACTTAGGAATTTCTAGCAGCCATCAGACAGCGTATTATCTGCAGAAACAGGCCGCCGTGCCCTGTATGTCAGTGACAGTTCAGCTTTCTAGTGGTAATGCCAAATTGCCTGCTATAATAAACCATAAATCCAATAAGCTTGTGCTTAAAAGCCATAGACACGGCAGGGACAAGATAAATCTCCAGAGAAAATGTATATTGCCTGTCATGGAACAGAGCTGGAAACATTAAGCACATGGCAGAGAAAAGCCAGATTCTCTGCGGAGGAGTTGTTACCCACAACAACCACAGTCTGGGAGCAACAAATCATTTTCCCATACAGTTACATCAGCCAGGACACAATTAAAGTGGAACTCCCATTTGTGCTGGGTGAAAGACATTTATTGGAAAGATTCCTACCTGTACCTGTTATGTTGGATGAGCTGTATGTTGTATCACATCCTCACACTGAATGTGAGATTCAGCCTTCATTATCAGCACCTGGGGAAACCTCATGGGCGGCACTTCCCATCATCTCAGCTACATTCACTGCTAGGTGAATACACTTTTAGGGACCCATTCACACATTAAATGTCTTGTATTTTTTAATATTCTCAATGCATATGCAATATAAAAATGGACATCCATGCATTGTGGTGTGTTTATTACTATTGTATATGTGTAATGGGGTGACTGGCATTGCATTACACACATACCTGTGTATTGAAGTAACACCACCACACAACTGAACCCACCCTAAAAGCATTATTCACACTTCATGTGTGTTAAAGAACATATAAGTGCTGAGTTTAAGGCGGCACACAGACTATTCACATCTGTGAATTATAGTGCGGGTGTTTGTTATGTGTGCTGGGGTTTATTAATAATTAACAGAAAAGGGATCATTTACATCTTTCCAGCAAGGTGAGGAAATGTGCACCTTAGCTTGCTGTGCTGCCATTTATTGTCAATGGCTCCCCAACCTCATACAGATTGGTGTACCACAACATATACTAATGTACTACTGTAACCCCCCCACTTCAGTAGGTACAAAATCACTTCATCCCTCATCATCTCTATGTGTTTCCACTTACATACCTCTGAACTTGAAGCAAACGGCTCCCTGGCTAAGCTCTGGTGTGTAACCAGAACACAGGGAGGAGATCAGGAGCATTGTGATATGTACCTACTGAACTGGGCCATATTGGAGGATCTGATACTGTGTATTGCATTGGAGAAATTAGTGCTATGTTTCATTTATTTTTCACACCATGGTTGTGTGTGGAAAACCCGATGCATTAGCATTTGCACTGAAGGAAATTACACACAAATGTAGTGGATGCTGAATTATTAGGTGCAATGCACAGCCCTTCTATGTGTTACTAAGGTGTTATGGATGCCATTACAATGAACTTGCCATTGATGGTTTATTTGCTAGGGATCATGGGGGGGTGTTGTGCGTTCTCATCATGTCGCTGTTGTGCTGGTAAAGTTACTTTATGGCACTAATAATAAATGAATTGCAATGGCAGGCAAATGCATATTGTGTGTGGTGCTGTGTACTGGCATCACATCACACTAATAGGAACAAGCCCTTAAGGGCCACATTTCATGAAATGGCCCTGACTAGGCATTGTGGCTTCCATATGTATTTTGATTGATATGTTGGGAAATGTTTGTAACGGAAATGGATCTTTCCATCTGCAATATGCTCCAAAAAGCTAGTTATAAATTGCTTCTTGTTTTGTATAAGAAGACTTAGGCATAGCAGTTGACAGCTCCCAGCTTGTGTGCACCACAGGGAGAGAAATCTGCTGATATGGCACCCCAGCTGGAAGCCAGCAGACATCAATACAACTATTAAGGTCTATGTCTGCCCCTACCATCCCTACAGCAGTACTAGCAAGGCTCCACCATCCCTGCACACCAATGTGGTAATGGTGATTGGCATGTCTCCATCAACACCAGGACAATAGCTACTAAAATGACTTTTCTTATTGCTCAAAGTAAACTTGTGATTAGAAAAACTTGAAATTGCTGACCTTTCCAACTAAAAATGCTAGTTGTCTCTCTCTCTCATTGTATTTGCATACTTGTTCTGGGACTTCACAAGGTAAACAGCCAGACAGCTAGCATTACCCGAAGGAGGCCAATCTCTATATTCATCTCATAAAAGGTTTACTGATATTGTGATATTGTAAAGTACAACCATTGTGTAGTGTTGTAAAGCAGTAAGCAACCAGCAAACATGGCAGCTCCCACGTATACAGATCATTACAAACCATACACTGAATAAAAGTATAAAATGCCATAATACACTTTAAATAACAAATTCTATGTACTTGTTGCAGATTCGCCTGGTTATTGCGGAGAAGGGATTGCCTTGTGAGGAGCGAGATGTAAGCCTACCCCTGGCAGAGCAGAAAGAGCCATGGTTTATGCGCCTGAATCTTGGAGAGGAGGTACCGGTGGTCATCCATGGGGATCACATCATCAGCGACTACAACCAGATCATTGATCATGTAGAGAGCAATTTTGTAGGAGGTAAAACAGTGCATAACCAAATTCTGTGTTCTGCTAAAAATACATGGCCGGTCCTATTTCTGTTTGAAAACTGTGGGGTTGTAGATATATGCCAATGCCGTCTGGTCTAAAATATCTGAGCTAAGTTTATTTGACTTTATTTTACCATTTGTCACCATTAGTATTAATTTGTATTTATATAGCACTGACATATTTTGCAGCGCTTTACATAATCTACATGTCATGTAATTTTGCAACACTGCTAGTTGCCATTAATGATCTATAAACACCTTACACTTAATGTACGGTACAGTCCAAATTGTAAAAAAAATTGCATGGAAACTCTACCAATGATTTTTTTTTGTACTGCCAGTTGGTCTGTTCATAATACCACTGAAAGTGGTGCGTTATATCTGAACAATAAATGCAAATATTATCTGTTAAACCGGTAAGAAGTTTTGTAAGCTGACACTGCAGGTTCTTATTTTGGCTCTCACATATAGAATGCTACATGTATAATAAATAAAATAATGAGGTTTCTCACCGCCACTAATCCTCATATAAATCTGCTCTGACAACACTCGCTGTACTGTGAAGGTGTACAGTCATCATTCTAGTACAAGGTTACAATAATCCTCCCCTCTTTTCATCTCCATAACACAGGGAGGAAGTGTTGAATAGCCCCCAGGATGATTAAGAAGGAACTTATAAAACTTGAGATTTCTGCACAGAAGTAGTAATCCATTCACAAGATTTCTGGCATTTTTTGCTTTTATCATAAGAGATATAACTAAACACTTTCAATGGTATACTTAATAATATAATTAAAGGGGAGCAAATAAAAGTTACTTTTTAGGGTTTACCAACATCTCATACATTGCTGCTTTTATCTAATGGCCTGTCCTATTTAAACAGCCATGTAATATACATTCGGCACCTTTCCACGGTGCAATCAACACACAACTCAGTATGCCTTCCCGGAGTTGTCAGTATCTGCGGCCAAGCCTCTGATCTCACTTTAATTTGCTTTGTAAATGCCATCTGTGAGCAGCCAGCTGTTAGGACTGGTAAAGGCCTGAATTATGACCGACTGTCTGCTCCAATAAAAGCGGTGAAGGGTGACCAGGAGTAAGGTAACACTTGTAAGCATTAAAGGTTTAACGTTGACCTTGTTTTGAGATCACATTGAAGTAAAAAATATTTAAATGATTTCCCCCTTAATATAGTATAGTAAATAAGAATCAAATCACTATCTGATCCACACATCATCTTCCCATTCCACCTATCTTTATTGGACCTACTGTATTGTAAGAGAGAGAATTCTCATACAAATCTCCATAGCTCGGTCTAAATTCTTTTTCTAATTAGAAGCCAGCATGTGAACGGCTGATTCGCCATGACTGGTATTGCTGTGTGTTTTGGTGTACGGAGGAAAAGGGGATGACTTATAAGACCCCATAACAGATGTACAATATACTAAATCACTAGATTTACTGTAAGAACATACCATACCTGATTTATTGGAACACAATTTCTCCCTGGCCTAAACATATCTCTGACAAGATCATAGCAGGCAACATGGCTGTTTTGGAGAGGATGGCATGGCTGCTGACGAAGGTTTTAGGCCGTGTCCACATCGGGTTATACATCCACGCTTGATTGGCTTTAGGTTAAACATGAGAAATAATAACAATGTTTTTTTACCTTAAGTTTACTTCTGGTTTAAGTTAAATATAATAAATTATTTGTGATTGGCTTCTGCCATTTAAAGTTGTCTACTATGACTCTTCGAGATAATCCGTGTATTTCTGGAATATATTACATTTATATTTTCTATACAACCACAAGACAGAATTGTGTGTTTAGTGTAATATTATTTACTGCTAACGTCTGGGCATATTAAAGTGTGATATAGGATAGTGACCAAGAGTCTCTTATTATATGAAAAAGCAGAATATTGAGTGAAATTCTATTGAGCTGTAGAAAAACTTATCGTGGCATATAATACTAAAATATGTAAAATCAATAGTCCATGTTTACAAGTTGTCCTGTATCATTTTCAGAACTTATTCCGCAGTTGATACCAGAACCTGGAAGCCTTCTACATTCCAGGGTCCTCCAATACAGAGAGCTGCTGGAAAGCCTGCCTATGGATGCCTACACACATGGATGTATTCTTCACCCAGAACTAACCATAGATTCTATGATCCCAAAGTACGCCACTGCTGAGATCAGACGTAAGTGACCCTGCAAGAACAAGTCTTTTAAAGGTCTGAGTAAAAAAGATATATGATTTTAGATGTGACTATGAGTACCAGAACTTACCATCCTTAAAGTGGACCTATCACTGAGAGAAGATGGAAGCTGCCACTGGTTCTATGTAATCCATCTTACCTGGTTGGTGTTCTCATCCATCTGAATCCCCGACCCAGAATGAGTATACAGCTCAGGTGTTCAGTAATTGTATGATTGTTTCAGGTGTGTGACTGCATCTACTGACACCAAATATCACATTTATATCCAGGGAATCAGAATTCTGTACAATGAGTACGGCAATGGTAGTGCCCATCATCCGACAGTAGTAGATCAGCTTTAACGCCCAACTAAATCCAAAACAATGCAAATTCCCACTAGTCTGATGAGTGAATAGTAAAAAAGATACTGTACAACTGTTTTTTTACATTAAACTTTTTTCTTTGATCTCTAAAATTTGCCAGTGGAAGGGTAAATGAAATGTGTCCATGACAAACCAAGTAGAAAATGATATATGCTGGACTACATTTTCCAAGCATTTCTGGATATATGCTGGACTACATTTTCCAAGCATTTTCATATCACAGTGGAAATGTGTGAACATGAGAATGCACAAGTAACTAGGTTATGAGGACTTGAACAATGAACTAAACTGCAAAGAAGGTTCTGGCTGTGTAGTTATGTGCACAGATACTGCCAGGTACATTTACACAATGAAGTTCAGGCTTCACACAGCCCTTATGCACATCCAGTTTAAAAAGCTGTAAAAACATGAACAGAGGCTTCCTTGGTGTAGCCATACACTACATCAGGAGTCAGCAAACTTTTTTGGCTACTAGGCCATTTTAGGAGATCAAGAAGGCACACTAGGCCGGACTTTCTTTCGAGTCCCGTGCTGATGGCTACGGCCCCCACCAGGAACGCCCCTGAAGGGAAATGCATTGCGGAGGAGAGGGAATGTCCCCTTACCCCAGCGGCGGAAGTGTTAACGCCAGCCGCAGTAAACAGGGAAGGGAGGCATAACAAGGAGACTCCGGTGCCGCGGGTTGCCGACCCCTGCCAGCTTTGATTGACCAGGGGGGCAATAGGCCAGAACGGATTACTGGCTGGGCCGTATCTGGCCTAAAGGCCGGAGTTTGTCTACCCCGGCACTACATACATTTACAGGAGGCCACATATGTAAATAGATGACCACATATGCAACTTATGGTTATTGCATCCAGTTTAACAACAATCTTCCTGACCTTTGGTTGGCTGCAATGGTAATCTATAATGGACCAGGCTTTACCACACTTCCTATAGATACACACACAGCCCAGACATTCTTCTCATTGTGTGAAAGTGCTAGCCTTACAACTAAACACAGGATGTATACAGTATATTCAGACGGTGGCCATTAACTTCAAAACATGTAAATTCTATGTCCAATGATTTATATTGATATTCTAACTTGCTAAGAAAGTGGAAAATATTCTTTTCTTTACACTTTCTTCTTAAGGACACCTAACTAATGCCAACGCAGAACTCTTGAAACTAGATCACGAAGAGCCTCAACTTACCGAGCCATATCTTTCCAAACAGAAAAAACTCATGGTAAGTCATATACAAATATTAAGTCCACCTTGGTTACTCTGGGCAGTGGAAACACTAAGTCAGTATAAAACAGCAATAATAGGAACAATTGTCCCTTACCCACCAAAGGAGTCCACCACCATGAGATGGAAATCAACACATACATTAGGTTTACTAGGAGCATAAAGGACACAGATCTGGAAAAAGGCCACAGCCAAGCACTATGTTCTGGCACACCTCAAGGGATAAATAATAATTAATTTGTGGGATGGAGGAATGAGGCCAGGTTCTGAGAATTTCAGCCTTTCCGCACACCAATCTTAGAATCAGGGAGCTCCTCATGTGTCTTAACGATGGCTCGTTCTTTAGTTAAGGTAAATGGGATTAGCAGGTCAGTGAAAGTTTTACTTCCTGCTAAGAGTGGCATGTCATGGAACTTCACCAGTGTCCATTTAAACTGTTTTAAATTTGTATATCAGACATTAGAACAAATCAGACACAATACGCTTTTGTGTTTCTTTGAGCTGCTTTTAAATTGACAAGCTGTTTATCCTTAGTTTCAGAAATGCTTGTTAACTTCTGGGTTTGCCCACTGTTTCTGAATTGCTTTCATCTTCTTTTGAGCTATTTTTGCATTTAAAGTTACTTGTATCAGTAAGCAAAGAATTTAGGGTGCAGACAAATGCTTTCCCTTATTCACCTTTGGGGAGGGGGGGGGAAGTAAGTATAAAATTAGTACAAAGAAGTTTGAGCCTAAAACTTGTATAGCACAATTTATAATATATAAGTCACCTGTGAACATGCTCTCTGTACAGGCTAAAATATTGGAACACGACAACGTGAACAACTTAAAGAAAATCCTCCTTGAGTTAGCCATGGTCTTGGACCAGATTGAGGCTGAGCTGGAGAAGAGGAAAATTGAATATGAAGGTATTGTATGAACTAATTATTTTTTTTAATGTGTAGATATCAAAGACAGAGATGACTCTTCTGCATTCAATACTTCAAGCAGTGTCAGATGCCTGCAAGCCCTAACCATATGACACTGTTTCTTCTCCTGACACATATGTTACCACAGAATACAACAGTGATATAGGGGTTAGAGGAATGAACCACAACATGGTGGGGTAGGTTAAAGACCTACGTAGTGATGAATGTAAGAGATTGTGAATGTGACAATATAAGAGATTTGAGCTGCTGGAAAGGATTTTCCTCCAGGGGACTTTCATTTCGATGTAAAGTATAACTTTACGGAACTTTTCGTGAGATAAAGGCAAACTTCTCTGGGTCAGTTATGTATATTTCTCAAAACTTTTTTTAATCTATTTTTATTTTGCAAGGAATTGACAAGAAATCCAGAAAAACACGCATTAGGAGATAGGAAAAAAAAAAATCAGTTTGCTCATAAGTACACGGCTGCGGGTAAACATAGATGCATAACATCAAAACCGACATCCTAAACAATACAAAGTAATTTTAAATACAACTATAATGGTACTGTAGGGTCGTTAGCTAATAGCCGGTAGACATACCATGAGGTTGGAACAATACATTTTCCAGTTTCTAGGGGCAGGATGGCTATATGCAACACCAAACATCAAAGAATGAGTTAACTTTCAGATCTTTTTTCATGGAGGCCTCCACCCAAATCTATTTGGAAATATATCTCAATTCTTCTAGGAATAGACCAAACGTAGGAGGTTCTACGCTTCCCCATTTGTGTAGTCCAGTTTTTTTGGCTTCTAATGATGGTATGGTCAGTAGTTTGCCACAGCCCCAAGCTACCCGAACCTGTTGTTCAGTTAGAGCCCCAAATAGTGCCCATGTTGGGTATAGCGTAATGCAAATGCCACTAATGATCTCCAGAACCTTTTAATTAAGGGGCAATGCAAGAACATATGGTATAGGTCTGCTTCGTCTCCATCACACTTTAAACATTGGGGAGACATACTCAACCCCATACAGTATGAGTGAATGGGGGAATCTCAAAAAAATTAAACATAGAGGACATGGGAACAAAGAAAAATAAGGTTAGCGTCTCTTCCCAGTTATGTATATTTCATATGTTTGTCTTACCTGCTGCCAGGTGTCCCAAAATACACACATGGGTTTGCTTCACTTCCAGAAGCCACTTTTTCCATCCGGAGGTCTTCCAGCTATGATCACAATTAAGGAAAACCTCCAACAAGTTTAAAGAAAAGCATATCTGCATAAAGATCTCCATTATTTGAAAATATATGTTCTTATATAGGTAGTTTGATTGAACAGTGACCAGACTGTCAGAATTTCTAACATTCTATCCCAATGTCATAAGCACACATCAAATGTACTACATAGCACAAAGGCTATTTGAAGTATTGAAGCAGGAGAAAAAATGGCTTGTTTAATTTCCTGTTCTTTCTGAAGTGTAATATCAATCGAATCTAATTTACAATAGAAGATATCATTGTATATAATAAAGTAGCAGTCCATGCACAGTTGTCCTGCTATGTAAAGATAAGGATTGGCTGAAACATAACAAATTAGCTCTGCATTTAAGTGAAGATCGAAATTTGTGGCAGAAAAAGATACCCTTGTTTCCTAGATTAAACATATACATGAGGTTACAATTATGTAGCTACCATACTACGATTAAAAATTAGCCCAATTAGATGTAAATATTTCAGTTGATATAACGTTCCTTGTGCGGAGCCTGTGGAAAGGATTTAATAAATGTGGTTGCAGATCTGACCAGCTTCTTTCCAGATATATATTTGCTGACAGGCATTTACAGGAATAATAATTCAGAGGTTTTATCTTTGCTGTAGGGATATGGTAATACCACTGTGGTGCTCCAAGTGCACTAAACCTAAAGACACTGCCGGGGATGTTATGCAATGACTTTAGATCAGCCATGTAGTAATTATATATATATAATATACTACTTTTCAAGAAACTAGAGTTCCTCTATTAAAGGTAAAAGCTTCTACGGTTATCAATAATGCACAATCCACTTTGTAATCCAAAATTACCTGTCCATTGAGTGTTGTCACTTAATAACAGGAAGTGGGTGTACAAAGACTTTTATGGCAGAATCATTACCAAGTAATACTGTAATGAAAGCTAAATATTTATTAATATTTGAAATATCATTACCATGGTAATGGTGTATAAAATTTTAGGGATTGGACTAGGGATTGCATCAGAAGAATTATTCTCCTTTTGCCTTCTCATATATAGTAGAGTGTTGAGCTCTCCCTTCTTCTGATTCTGCTGCACCTCTATGTATAATAAATCAGAAATGAGAAGGTGAGACCCTCTGATAATAGTGGCATGACTCAAGAAAATGAAATGGAAGGTAAAGCTTCTGGTCAGAGAGCAGTTGTGTCAGCATGTCGGTCTTTCTCCTTCTATATACATATATCTATGTTTTTACCTTCCCCTTTATCTTTAATGCTTAGATAAATAATTAATAATTGATGTGACCTTTACTGAGTTCCATTAGGATCAGATCTCACATCTCTGCTGCATTTTACTGTAATTAGCATGACGAGCCTTGTACCTCTCTCCTGCCATCCTAGCTGTCTTTACTGTTTAGGAAAGGTTGAGAGGTAAGAAGGGGGTACTGAAATGATAGGACCTGGCCATCAAGTAATATCACCCACTTAGATGAGATCTCTGCACCCCTGTCCCCTGCTCCACCTGCCTGATATGGTCTTATATTTTACATTTATAGAAAAGGGTATCTTAAACTTTGTATGGGAAGAGGGAATCTACCCAATATTGTGCATAGTTTTCCTTCTACCATATCCAACCTGCTGATACAGTGCGGTGTGATGTATCTAGCACTAGTGTATATGATGGACCAATAAGAAATCCTCAGGGGTGATAAGAAGGCACTTGGGTCTCGGCATATCTGAGATATTGGATTTGATATGGTTTCCCCATAACATCTGCCTGGGTTGCACAAAAAGCTTTATAAACAATTTTCCAAAATCTTCAAACTGCCTTCACTTTTTAAGATGCATTAGTCTGAAAACTTTATAATATCCTGGGACAAATTTGTAACCTCTCATGTGTTTTAGGACCAATTATTAGATAACCAGAGTAAAGATTTGTTTTCTTTTGGCCTGTCTGCAGCTTAAGCTAAACAACTGTAGGGAGACTACTTAAATTTACACTGCAAGGTAAAATATAGGTCTAATCCAGCGGAGGATTCAAACTTCTTATGTTTGCTGTACCAGGAGAGGAAAAGCTAGAAATCTGCAAGACAGAGTACCAATGTATCCAATGCATTTTAGGGATCATAAGGCATTGTATTGTGGAAATTGGATTTACATAAAGGAATAAGCATCTCATTTCCCATTAAATCACTTTTTTAAAGACCAGTACATTTCCAGACTAGTGCAGAACCTCTGCTGTATTTCTGTTAAGGAAAGGCCAGGTCTGGTACAGAAAAGGCGGTGCACACTTGCTTCTCATTTCTTGGCCACCCAGGCTGCATGCCTGGATAAGGGTTTGGTGTGAATATTAGGAGGGACCCACATGGAGGAAGTGTGGTCCCATCTATAGAAGCAAAATAGGGTTTCAAGTGATGATTCTGAACAATATATGCATAATATTATTGCATAAAACTGCATTGATGTATATTTTTTTCTTTAAAGGCCGGAAGTGCGAGCTCTGGCTTTGCGGAAATACATTCACCTTAGCTGACATACTTTTGGGAGCAACGTTACATCGACTCAAGTTCCTGGGACTTTCCAAAAAACACTGGGAAGATGGGAGCAGACCAAATTTACAGTCCTACTTTGATAGGATACAGAAGCGCTATGCATTCCGACGAGTGCTTGGAGACATCCACACCACCCTGCTGTCTGCTGTCTTACCCAACGCCTTCCGCCTGGTAAAACGAAAACCGCCATCTTTTTTTGGAGCTTCTTTCCTCATGGGCTCACTGGGAGGGATGGGATATTTTGCCTACTGGTATCTGAAGAAGAAGTACATCTGAAGAGTGGAGGATTGTCTGTACTATGTGGTATTAAACCTAGTAAGAAAAAAACCCCAACAAAATGTCACCACAAAACGAAAATATCCTTAATGCTAATAAAAACATTCCATTATAGAACACTTAGACCTTATATTGCAACAAAATAATGTTTGCAAATGTCTTTTGTAGGATCAAGCAAAAAAAAAATGTCTAGACGGTTGCAACATTATTAGATATTTGCAACTATACCAAACTTCCTGAATTGCTGTATTTAACCCCCAAGTTTAGATTTGCTGTGCTCGTTTGACTGTTATCTGTGCTTGCTGGTGGCAGCCATTTTGTGATGGGATGGTTTGATATTTAGGCCTCCCCGCCTTCCAGCCATGGTGCTGTTTTTAAGTGATGGAAGACTTCACCTAATGTCACCGCACCACTTGCTTAGTATTATCGGCAAGATAATGGGCTGGGATAGGGAGAAATTAGGCTAGAGTGCTATTGTCCACTTCTACATCTATGAATAGGTATATGCCACTAGTACAACAACTGCTGCTGTCTAACTAACCAACACACAAACACTAGTGCTTAGTCTTTGAAGGGTCAGCTGGTGATCACATAGCCCAGCTTTTTTTTTAATTTTTAACATGGAGGAACCCTTGAAAAAACTTTCCGGTCTTGGGGAACCCCTTCTATAATTACTATATCCTCAGTTCCAGTACATTGGTATGGTTGACAATGGAAATAATGCCCTGATCTTGGTGGACAATAGGAAGAATGTCACCCTTATAGGTAGCCAAAAAGATCATTGTTTTCAGCTAAACTGTCCTGAGAGGTACAGATAGGAATCCCTAGCAACTTCTGGAGGAACTCTGGTTGAGAAATGACAATATAGCCAATGCCAGTGGTGTTGGGTTGTAGTATGCTTCCTTGTCTTATGTGTTGGGTCAGTCAATGTTACTATATCCTAAGCCACTAGTGTGTAGTATGGACCTGGTGTTAGGTTGTAGCACACTGTTTTTACCCTTGGTCATTCAATGATACTATAGCAAAGAAGAGAAAACTTTCACAGGGGTCACAATGAGTTGTAGAATTTTACAGATGGGCCAGGCCAGTGTCAGATGGATGGAGAGAGTCTGTGTGAACTAATATAAATTACATGTAATAGCGGGCCGGATTTAAAAGCCCAACAGTCTATAGTTTGCCCATGCCTGTACTAAAGCCTAGGTTCTGATGATAGGTAAAAGCATGGTCTGGTAACAGTTGCTATGCTTTGTCTATACTAGGAAACAAGGTCTTGGGCACTACATTGCTTCTGCTGGCCCTGGGCACCCCCAATACATACAGGACAATTCCATCCATATTAGTGACCATTTCCCAACAGCCATCAGAACACACAAAATGGCTGCTGCAGGCACGCACCGACAATAGATCCCCCTTGATGCCTAATTAGCGGTGGTCACGCCACCACCCAAAAAAAAAAACATAACCTAATGACCAAAATAAAGCCATTGTCTTTTTAAACGCACTTATTTTTTTAAAACGATGACTAGGAGCACAGATTAAAGTCCCGTCCATAAAATTGCTGGAGACATAGGAATGAAACTGTGTTATCACTGTATTAATTTATTGTGTTGATTGCGGTTTTCAATTTTTTTAAATATTATTTCATTAAAAGAAATATTTTTAAATTCAGTTTTTTTTAGAATGTACAGGACTCTCCTACATCATTTGGATGCCTGAAATGAGAGGTTAGTTGTCACCTTTGATGGATCACATTAATCCGTCTGTTAGCAGAGTACCATTAACGTATTTTTATTTAATCGTGCTTCCAGCTCTATAGGGATGCGTGTATGCTAATAAGGTCGGATGGACAGTGTGCAGCTTGTTTACTGAATACCAATAGAGTTGGAGAAATTGGTAAAGATACACAAAATATAATCAATGATAATAGGTTAAGTTATCATTCATTTATATTGCAATAAACTAATAAGATTTTGGATCCGCATCCTTCAGCTTCATGAGCCTAATATAAAGAAACATGAGGTCAATGACTAGGCAATGGATGGATGTTGGAAGCTCCAGGCTGACTGGTTGTAAGATTTTCTTGATGTAATTCCATCATTTCTCCTTTAGCAGCCAAAACACGCCACGCACTGTCCACTTTTCGGCACAAATACATCGGTCCCTTAGAGAAGGAAATGTCTAGGTTACAATGTCTCAGTGTCGTCCGTTTATGTCCATTCCCATTATCAAACTCACAGGGTTTTAAACTTTCTTGTGCCTTCTGTATGTTGGAAAGAGCAAACTCAGTTCAACAAGAAAGTATTCTGGATCTTCAATAAACTGTTGGTGGGAAAATGGTAGAATTTTATTTCACAAATGTGATTTTTTTGGTTCTTTCATACTCAACCAATGACCACAGTGCTCTCAAGTTTAGCACTTGTAATTTGTGTGATAAAGACTGAGAAAAGTCAGTGTCCTTCGTTTCTGCTAGAAATGGTTTAAATGTGCAATGCAGAATGATGGTGTTTATTGCACTTTACATTACCTGTGTGGTGTCTTAGTAAATAAAGCCGTTGTTACATATACTTTTTACAAGGAGCACCTGCCATGACTTACGTATACCTGAAAATGCATTATAACTGGGGAAAAACAATCAAAGGCAAAGTGGAGAACAAGATTTCCTTGCAGCACTGGGCCATGGATGCAATTCTTTTCAAGCACACAATCTGCAAGGAGTTTGTATTGGCTTGCTTTCACAAGCCCCGTTATTATTATCTAGTATTTATATAGCACTGACATATTGTGCAGCACTGTACAAAGTCAATATTCTTGTCACTAGCTGTCCCTCAAAGGTGATCACAATGTAATGCCTCTACCAAAGTCATGTCATTACCACAGTCCAAGGTTAATTTGGGGGAAATGAATGAACTTATCTGCATGTTTTTGGAATGTGGGAGGAAACTGGAGTACCCGGGGAGAACATGCAACCTCCATGCAGATAATGCCCTGGCTGAGATTCAAACCTGGGACCCAGTGCTGCAAAGGTCAGAGTGCTAACCATTGAGCCACCGTGCTGCCCAGTTTTGTAGTAGCTTACTTGTCATCGGACCACACTGGTCGTAGAGTGTATTTTATGTTTTCTGTAGAAGGAAATCCAGATTGTTAATGTCTGTGGAAGATATCATCAATGTAAATGTTTCAAAGTGCTAATAGATCAGTTTGCTCAATAATATTATGAGAAAAACCTGCAGAGATCAGGGTATGATTGTAAAAGAACACGATATTGGGTACAAAGGGTGAGCCTGGTATTTTTATTATGCTAGCACTCTAAAATCACTAGCAACTCAGCTCTATAGTTTTGTTACACAGGACACAGAGCTTCTGTGATTATAGCTGCAAGTTAGGATCTGGGCGGCTTGTACTTATTTGTCCATCATCCTAAACTGTACAGTAAGGACACAGGATGGTAGGAAATCACCTGACAAACTAAAAAATCAATCCAGACTGATGACCTACTTTGAGTTCAGGGTGTCAATGCCCTTGAAGGCCACTATACCTGCAGTAATGTAGAGCTACAAAGAAGTCCTGAGGACCAACCACTGCTGGTGTGATCAGAAGAGGACCCTGTGTGTCATATCAGCAACCTGTAAATCTCAAAAAGAGATATTAACAAACATTAAAAAGGGGAAAAAAATGCTGCAAGGCCACCAGAAAGTGTGGAGTCACTGGGAGAAAGAGCCAGGTAGTATTCGGGCTTAAAGAGGACCTGTAAACAGAAATAATGTGATCTGACCCTGGCAATGAATAACAATTCCCTGGATATAAATGTGATATTTGGTGTCAGTAGATGAAGTCACACACTTGCAACAATCATACAGATAATTACTGAACACCTGAGCTGTATACTCATTCTGGGTCAGGGGTTCAGAAGGGATTATTAGCAGAGGAGCAGGCACACAACATGGAACTTTCTTTTAATTTATATAACATTCTCTAAAACTTATCCTCCAAGGCTGACATGCTGGAGTCATCTTTTCCCTGCTGCTTAGGAATCTGGCAAGCACTATTTATGGAAGCACCAAACAAGAACTTGCAAGGTGTCCTTTTCTCAAATCAGATGTACGTCTGCTCTTTTGTACATCTGGCCCTGCTGCTTCTTGTTCTGCCCTCTTTATATCCAGTTTGCCCTTCATTCATGACATTAGGGGAGGGTGCAGAATAACAGAGAGATGAGCTCTTCCTTCTACCATCAACTTACAGGCTGGGTGAAAGACAAGATCCATGTGTTACTGCAACAGAGACACAGGCATCTTGTCCTGCTAGTTAGTGAGAGCTGTATGACAAAGTTGTTTAAATCTCAGGACTGCATGGACAGAACACAGAAACACACTTTAACTCATATTTCATGTGATTTTTATTTTTTGTTATTAAACCAAAGCATGAGCTGAATAGCCAATGTAGTTTATGAAAAAGCAATACATATAGCATATCTTTATGTAATAGGTCAGCAGATAACAGAGATGACCTTCATTAGATTCCTGTACCTAGATAGGACACACAGCTGGAAATGAACAGTTTATTTCATGTACATTGCAGGACTTTAGAACACAAGCTATAATATTAAAGAGGACATGTCTAGGATGGAAATAATGACATTCCTGCTGCAGACATCCTCAGCCTTCCTTTTATTACCTGGCAAATCACACAGCAGATATGTTCATGCTTGTTCCAGCTCTGTGATTTATTACGTATTAAAGGAAGGATAAGGTGATCAGACGGCTCAACTTTTACAAAGCTAACAGCAAGTTTTATAGTTCTATCCTGACAGATTTCATGTAATGTTCCCCAATTGCAGACAACTCTTTAAAGAAAGCTAGGCACTGTCCTTGTTTGTCCTTAGGTATAAAGGGCTTAGCACAAATTGACAAGATGATTTGTCCTTTATTATAAATCACAATCTTTAACATGCAATCCCACCAAAGGTAAGGAGGCAACATCATGTAGGGATGTTACAAATTATCTTAGCCCGTCATATGTACACCTTCTACAACCTATCCTACCAGGGCTGCAAAACAAATACACAAGACGAACCAGGAGTACACATCTAGTATAATATTACAGATAATATTCTTCCTTATAACCATGCCAATGTTCAGTGTACACAATGCCCCCAGAAATCTAGTTTCTTGCTTATGTGATTGGCTCTTTGCTTTCCCCACTATATTACAGCATTGAGCTCCAGTGTTGGGGAACAACCTGTAACTACCAAAGGAGGAGGAAATGATTGGAATGCAAAGGGTAATTTCCATGGAGTTGACCAAGGTAAGAATCTTTACTAAAATCCTTGCAATGTATTTCCTGGCCTGGACGAAATTGACTTTTTACATGATCCACTAAACCATGAAAACTGTATGTAATAAAAGTACAGTGTCTACATCTCCTACGCCATTCCCCATCTTCAAAGCAAATCATTCACTACAAAAGGTGCATTTACCTTTGAAGCTAGCAGCTGCATGAGTATTTCTTTATACGGTCTATAAAATGCAAGTAGTAACATATAAACTGGTATTATAAAACCTATGTACCGCATTATGAAAGGATATACAGGATATAGCTTATTGTGACGTGTAGTGTTTGTTGCATTTCTCCATCAGGGTTTACCTATGAGTAAAACATCATTTTCAGGTGGCCAGATCCTGTGTGTAATTTATTTTATATTGGAAGACACAAAAAACAAACATAAAGCTAAATTAAACTTAAGAATTATACCCCTGCATAAGGTAAGAGCATGGATGACACTCGGACACCCGGCTAAGCACTGCACCTATATAGGAAACATAAAGCGAGCAGAGAGCCCAACATAATTACATTTGGACATTTCACTGCAAGCAGGTAACATGGTGTGAGCAGAGTTGACATCCGGGCACCTTTACACCTGCCCACCCTTTGGGGTAACGCTATGAACACCTAGCCTGACCCTGCACTGCATCACCCCAATGGGCACAGAGCAATTAAGACCAGTTAATTCTATGCAATATCAAATGCTAAAAGTCAGCTAAATTAACTTTAAATAAAAAAAAAAATGCTTGTTCTGAAGTGTAATTGTAAAACTGGCAGCATAGAAAATATTTTCTTAGCACCATTTTGTTGTTTTTACGCCTATTAGGACAAATTCCATCCACCCATTTCATCATATTAAATACTGCAATTCCCAATTGGCTCTCGGTATCTTTGACTTGGAAAGGCTGCAGGAGAACTAACCCTTTTGTGTCTAAATGTAATTTCTGCCCGCAAAGCATATAATAGACACAAAATATTGTAGTTTTGCATATTTGTAGTTTTATGGATGCAAGCAGTGACCCTGGATTTGACACAGCAGCAATCCATAGACAACTTGGAAATTTGGGAGGGAGAAACAGCACAAAAAGCTATTTAGCTGTTGCTGCAGTACTGGTTGCATGCTGATAGCAGAGGGTACAATGGCATAGAGATAAGCTGCTTCTCTGTTCACTGTCTAGTCCAGTGTTTCTCCACCAGGGTTCCCCCAGAGATTGCTGGGGGTTCCTTAAGCAATTTGTGCCCCTCAGGTCAGTTCAGGTGATCTTTTTGGCAATCTGTAAGGTTGGCATTCTTCCCAATGGACAGCAATACAAGAGGATTTCTTCCTACTGACCAACACTGCCAGACATGGATCTGCTGTGTGGCAGATATGTATAAACTTACCAACTGGTTGGACCAAAACACAAATCATTAGGCAAAACAGCTCACATGTATGTAATTCATGCTGTTATTTATCTGATTTCCTGGAGCTAGCTTGCTTGATTAAAGTGATTCAGTTTCAAGGACTAAACTCCTTTCTAAGCAAAAGATTGTAAAAGCAGTGTTCTCCCCAGCCCCTTTTAGCTGGGCGCACTACCCGGCACTTTCTAGTAACCACCCGGCTGTTTTTGGGTGGTGCTAGAGTTGGATCACAATACAGGGGCTGTCACCCACCTACAATTTCTTCCCACCCAGCTCAAAAACATCTGTGGGTTGAACACTGTAAAAGATATCCTATATCCATGATCCAGTAAATCTAGCTGTACACTATGTACATATAAAGATACACATTCCACTGGTGTACTTGTGAGCTATAGCCCTATTCTTTGGGGGTTCCACTCAAAATGAATTGCACCTCAGCATAAAACATAAGTTACCATACGATTCCTAAGAAGTGGATATAAACAGACTTCATGCACAGCATTGGTACTGTGCAATACTCAGCCGGGAGCTCGTGTGTTCAGCGACATCACCTAGGATGTGACCAAACATGTATAAGTATATAAGTGTATAAGTATACTACTACTATACAGAAGTTCTTATGGACACACAAATATATACTAAGCAGTATTCAACCCAAGAAGCCAGTACAGGATATAAGTTACTATCAGGGTTTATTGTATTGTACCGAAGTTATATGATTGCTACAAAGCTGGCAGTTCTAAAAGTCCAGTTTATTCACAAGGATGTATGGGAACGGTTATTTCTGCTCAATGCCTTTAATGAGTAAACCTGTTATTTGTGATACAGGTGGTGATGTATACACCTTCCACTAACACAGCAGCCGGATCACAAATACTGACAAACTAAGTGGTAGAAAGAGAAGGAAAAACCAGACAATTATTTATAAGACAGAAGCGTATGTTTTACAGGACAGCTACTCAGACCTTTATTATGTTCAGGAAGCAAAGAGAAGGTGACTTAGGACAAGACTTGGGGACACATAGTCCCTGGCTTACGGATGACTCCTTCCAACGCTTAATAAAGAGCCTAAGTGCTGTCTAACAACCAGAGGACATAGAAGTGTCACTCAGAACTGTTTATTTTCCTGGTGAGTGCTATAAAACAGATTAAGGAATTTAATAATGAAAAAGCGGTTTTCAAACTACATGAAACTTATGGTGCAACTCCGGGCAGATATGCAATATATATTCATATTTGAACTATGTCATCAAACTAAAGACTGGGAAATCATTATGAATCCTTTTATGAAGTGACATCACTTATAAATGTCACCACGCCTGGTTTCCGGTCTACAGATACAGAAGAAATATTAGTGGGAACTAGAGATTTTAGATTTGCCTGGATATTCTTTAAAAGCTTATATCTTGTTCTTAATTATCCTTAGTGTCCGTATTATATTCAGTGAAGCATGCAGTGATTGCACGGAGCTCATCTTCTATGTTTTGAAGTTTTTTTTTTATAATTAAATACTAATTAATAAATAATTATTAAGGGAAAAAATAGATAACATTTTAAAGATACTTTACCTGATATAGTTGGTTTTGAAAAAACTATGAGTGTTTCACACTGGCCACAGGGAACCACCGTCTCCGAGCATACACTACAGTTTCTGCCCACAGCAGCCCCACTGAGAATGAATGGGGGCAATAGTTAGTGATACCAGTACTGATTACTGAAATAGCTGGCAAATGTGCAGACACTGCTTCTTTACTTGTTACATCAAATTGCAGCATTGGGATAAATATATAAAAGAAATATTTTAGCACTGTGTGGGGCCTGTGCAGTGTCTATGTACATTGGCTTGCCATACAGTATCAGTAGGGACAGCTAAACACTTGAAGCAACCCCGTGTTCCCCCCAGCTCCTTTTAGCTGGACGCACCACCTGGTACTTTTGAGTAACCCCCAGAGTATAGATTCTTTTGAACCAGCTTAAAAGTTCTGGGGAGTACACTGCATGAGGCCTCATTTAGAGCAAAGTGACAGGTTCTCATACATACAACATCCCAATCATGCTTACCTTTGCTTTTTGTTAGACCCCCTTTGAACCCTGTGGCCATTCTGGGAAAGGGAGGCATGTGACCTTCTCATTTCCTCAGTGCTTTTTCAGGAATTAGACCCAAGTCTGACAGACAAATATAGAGTAAAGGAAGTACGAGGCACACTTGCTGCTTCCAGCTATGAAAGAGCATGTGATTTCCTTTGCTTACTCCCAAGACAAAGTGCTTGGACCTTGACCTTAAACCTTTTGTAAGTTCTAACATCACCCTATAAAAAGCTTACACAAGGTTTATATTCCTGGCTCTGATAGAGGAAAGGAACGGCTGGGGAGTATGGACAAGGTGAGATCAGGAGGGTGAATAAGGTTCTATTACTTGTGCAATGTAACAGAGACCCTTCAGGAGGACCATTGGTCACCACAATCCCCTCTCACCCATCTTCTACACCAAGCAGGTAATTGCCCCAAAACCCAGCAATATACCTAATGTATATCAATTCTATAACTAATTATATCTAAACCAAGGAATAAAAATGTAATAAAATGCAGCTTTCTAGTCTATAGATGTGGAGGCCACACTTGTTTTCTTTTTCCAAGTAGTAATATTATAAGTACAGAATATTATCGGCTCCTCCTGACAGAATGCTATAAAAACCCCAATCACCCCTCCTAGCTGTCCTCACTAAATTACAGAACACTTCATCCTTATGTAATAGGGATTAAGGAGGAAGCGTTTGGAGTCCAAAGTAAGAGAGCCATCTAGTGTGACAACACTGCTCACCCATACATATATTGGGTTGTCATTAAAGTGTATTACCGAAAGGCTCAGCGGGTAACAAATACAGAATGAAGAGAACATGTGCAGCCACCATATCTAATCACTAGTAAGCTACAATATATTAAATTTGAGTTTTTAGGTTTAGATACTCTTTACCAATACAGTATCCTCTAATATGGTTTATGTACACCTTGAGCTTAAGGTATACAATATTGTTTTTTACTATATAGCATACTATAATATTATTTGCTTATAGTAAATACATTTTGGCTGATGTTTCGGATGCAGGTTTCAGAGAAGCGAATTGATTAGGGCAACATCCAGTTTTCCTTCCGATGGTCTTGAACCCAAAGGGCAAATGTGGAGAATCCATAATACTATGTAGTGTCGGTCTATTTCGCTTTTTTGTTGATCTTTCCTGGAGAAGTGGGAGGAAGTCCAGGGGACAAGGTCCGTAGATACCACCACTTATAGGTGACGTACCAGGCCAGGATGCCAAAGAAAGTTCCAAACAGTTTCTGCAATGGTGTATGGAAGTAGATAGAAGTACAAAAGAACATCAAAGTCCAAATGAATGTTAAGAAACCCAGAAACACGACCAGGATGTGGATCAGAGGCTTCATGCCATGTTTTCTAAACCTTTCATCCCGTAAAATGGCTGCTTCCTCTAAAATCATCAAGACACAATACGGAAGCAGGAACGAATGACCAGAGATGTCAAATCCCACCCAGAATCCTCCACTCTTGATGCACGCTCTTTTGTCCCCATGGTCTGTTTGATTCTCCAGCTGCTTTTCAGATACATAACAACCACCAGTGGCATTTTCAATGTACATGAAAACATTTGTACAAGCGTACCAAATGATGGTTCCCACAAGCAAGGCGCTTATCCGACGGAAAACGGCCGGGACACTCCGAGTGACAATGTAATTGGTCAATCCGATGAATGGTAAGAGGACCGATAATGTCCAGCCCCAGGAAAGCTTGACAAAATAGCTGCAACGACAAAGAAAAGCTCCTAGTAATGCCTTACAAGAGAATAGCCGAAACCTAAATTTAGAAGAGACAACATAGCTTTTTTAAAAATTTAACGTGGAATATTCCAGAGTACAGAAATGCTTGTAATAGTGAAGATAGGAGTACAGCAGTAATGGTTCACTAATAGACAATATCATTAGCTCCTAAAGTTATCATTCTTCCCATTAACTATGTGACTGTTCTGTCTCCAACATTGACAAGAGAGCAGCCATGTTGTTCCCTTCTAATCACAGCTGTGCACCACGTGACCTGACCCCTCAGGGAAGCCTAGCAGGCCACGTGACCCGCGTTGTCCAGAAACCAATGACAAGCAGGCGACCCCTACTCACATGTTCAAGAAGTTTTTCTTGTTATTGAAGTAGGAGTCGGGCAGCGGCCAGAACTCCCTCACCAGCGATCCGCCCAGGGTGATACAGGCCAGCCCCAGGGCCATGTGTCTGCGGAACCCATCACTGAGGATACTGGACCGAATCAGCGAAGCGCTGCTCTCCAACCACTCCATTCTACGCGGCCGCCACACAACATACAGACAGAGCCGGGCTACGTGCGCGCTCCCGATCGCGTCCCCACCGCTGACGGAGCACAGCTCGCACGTGCACGCTCCCGAAGACTAAGCATGACTGATGACACTGCGCATGCGCAAAATCCAAAAAAGTCAGAAGAGCTTTATGGCTGTGTCATAAATGGGGCATAAACGTTATTAAAAGTAAAAGAACTCATTACACACCCCATGTGTGTCATCTAATAATTACAAGAGTCAGGTAGTCAGTCAGGCAGTCTGGAGCTTCTAAAAGTGAAAATATGAAGAAATGATGACAGTGTTATATATACATTATATTTTTTAGTCAGCCATTTTGTGATGCGAATATTGAGATAGGGTCAGACTATATTGTCTAATACAGAGAGAAAGAAAGTAAAAATAAAATGAAAAAGGTGCAGAAAGCAGTTGCTAATTTGCTATTCTTAGCTATTGCTACTTAGAGACGGAATGGAGATAAAGCTAAAAAGGCGCAAACATGGGTTGCCAAGAAGCCATTTTCTGGTTCTGCTAGTCAGGGGGCACAGCTTGTAAACAGAGACAGATAGAAATAGCAAAATATTAATAATAAAGTAAAATCACAGTAATTATTTCCAGATACACAGTTATTTTGCTCCACTTGTTGCTCATAAAAATTGGCAATTTTTCTCATAGTCATTCTTCATCTCAGCAATTTTCAGTTACATTTTTTTCCCAGGATTGGTAATAAAATTTTCTTCTTTGTCACTGTGAAACAGGTTTGAAGTCACAATTTTATTCCAGTTTTAAATAGGCAATTTTTTTCCATTTTTCCAATAAATTTGCATGTTTTTGTCTTAAATTTCATCTGTTAATCGAGTGAAATCACAGCAAAAATGTTAGCTGTTACACACAGGATTTATTGTCCCGTTGTTGCTAATAAAATCACACCAATTATTTCCAATCAACTGCAGAGATTTTCACTCAGATAGGCCTGATTTTTTAAAGCTTTCCAAGAAACACTTTCATCCATGAACCTGGGTGATCCAGCAAACCTGGAATAGATCTGGTCCAGGATTGAAAAGATTTGCTAAAAAATAGCAAATGACTAAAGAAATCCATTCCAGTCCAGCTCACCCAGCTTCATTGTATTTTCTACAGCCTCAGAGAGCTTTAATACATCATGCCCATTGATTCTAATAACATTCATCCATTTTTTTCATACATTGGCTGTTAAACTGCATCACAGCAATTATTTACAGTCACACACAGACCTTTTTTTCAAATAGTTGCTAATAACATTTTTAGTTTGAAAGCACAGATTTTGTTCCAGTTATAGACCATTAGACGCATTATCCTATTGTTTTGAATAAAATTCACTAATTTCTCTCATATTTTTGTTGTTAAATTACAGCAATTATTTCTAATCACAGACAAGCATTTTCTCCTATTGCTGACAATAAAAAATATGCCTTTTTTTGTCTTTTATTGCAAAAATATTTTCACTGATAAACAATTACAATCACATAAAATATTTCCAGTTACACACTACTTTTTCAATTAATACAATTCACCTGTTTTTCCATAGTTTGGCTGCTGAAGAAAACAAATTACAACAAATATTTCCATAGGCATTTTTCCCATTGGTGCTAATAAAATTTTCATGTTTTTTTTTCCTATTTTGACTGAAAACAAGTTTAAATTAGAGCAGTTGCAGAAAATTGGCCTGTCTTCTCAAATCGTCACTGTTAAACAAGTAATATCACAATTGTTTCAAGTTTTACACAGTAATTTTTTCCAATTGTTGCTAATAAAGTTTACCAGTTTTTCTCATAGGTTCACTAATAAACTAAGTAATATAAGTATGGTGAGTAAAATTACAATTTTTAATCATAGAATGCATTTTCCTATTTTACCTAATAAAACTCACCTGTTTTTTGGATATTTTGGCTGTTAAACACAATAAAGCACAACCATTTTTTTCCATTCACACATGAGCATTTTTTTCCTCATTTTTTAAAAATAAAATCAGACTATTTTTTTATATTGTGTGCATACTCTCTAGCTATATGTATTGTGGCTATATAGCTGTGGAACAAATTTAATCACATTATTATTTTCAATCACACATGGGCAATATTTCTCCAATTGTTTCAAAAACTATTGGCCTGTATTTTCATATTCTAACTGTTAAACAAGTAAAATCACAAAATTTTTTCCAGTCACACTATTTCCCCTTTCACGTTTTTTTAATATTTTGACTAATAAACAAGCCCCCGGGACATTTTTTCCATTGTTTCAAATAATGTTTTCTCATATTGTGAATGGTAATAAAATTAATAATTAACTAATAAAATTCACCAGTTTTTCCCACAGTTTGACTGGTCAACAAATAAAATCACAACAATAGAAATTTTCCTCATTGTTTCAAATAAAAATGTCCTGTTTTCCCATATTGTGATTGTTAAACACGTGAAATCACATATATTAATTCCAGTTTCACACAATTTTCTTTTATTGCTGCTAATAAAGTTCGTTAGTTTTCTCTTAGTTTGACTGTAAAGTGAAATTACAGCAGTTATTTCTATTTATACACAGGCAAAATTTTTAATAAATTGTTAATATTAAAATTAATCTTTTTTATCCATGATATTTAAAATATTTATAGTAATGGTATTGTTAAGTTATATCACATCACAACAATTATTTCAATTTGTACATGGGCAACTTTTAAATTGTTAATTGTTATCATAGATAAAATATTAAACAAGTTTGAAATTACAGCTTTTATTTCCAAATACACAGAGGAAAATTTTCACATTGCTAATAAAAATTGCCATTGTTTCTCTCTGGCAAGTGAAATCACACTATTTATTTCCATTTCCACTAAGAAATTTTTACCCATTGATTCAAATTACCTTTACCAGTTTTTCTCATTGTTTGACTGTTAACCAAGTAAAATCACAAAAAATATTTCCATTTATTTCCAGGCAATTTTTCCATTGTTTCAAATAAAGTTTGTCTGTTTTTCTATGATTTTGACTGTTAAGCAAGTGAAATCACACTTATTTCTAGTCATTTACAAAATTTTTCTCCCCCTATTGCTAAAAATATTTACCTGTTTTTTCATATGGTAAGTGACACAAATTCTGCTAGGGCCACCGCGGTGTAAAAATAACACTGGCAGGGAAAGTAGGTCTCACAAGAGGCCAGGATCCTTGACTTAAATGAAAGCTCTTTGGTCCAGAATGTAGCAAACTATGGGTGGAGGGTACTAGCCAGTGGCAGAAGTAGCAAACACTCGGCCACTGCAGAACTGACTTGGGGCCCTGGTGGCTGAGGAGGGTCTGGAACCCTCGTGGAAAGGCAGTTTGCATCTCCCTGTGTCCTCCCTTGGCACCAGGTCCCTTGACAGAAATAAATGTGGGGTAATAGGTACAAGTTTGCTGTCAAATAGTTTAAATTGACCCTACTACTTCATGTCATTGAACATTAGCGAGCAAACACACCCCACTGGATTCGTTTTTCAAGCTAAATGTAATCATAAAAAAAGATGTAAAATCAAAATATGCTTATATAAGTTCAACCGAAATCTGAACATAGACATTAAAAAAGACATATATAAAATGGCATTGTGTAAATTAATAATAGTTGTGATTCCACTTAACTGTAAATTATATGAAAAATGGCCAATTTTATTGGCAACTATAGGAAATATTGTCTGAGTGTAAGTGGAAGGAGTTGCTTGTGCCCGTGCCCATGTATAAATGGAAATATTGCTGTGATGTGTTAAACAAAATATGATAAAAGAAGTAATTTTGTTTTTCATTAACAATGCTAGAGATTGCCCAAATTGGAAATAACAGATTTACCTTAAAAGTCAAACTCTGAGTAAAACTTATGAACTTTATTACCAGCTATGGGAGAAAGCTGTCTGTGTACAACTGGAAATGAGTGCTGTGATTTTACTTGTTTAACAGTCACAATATGGGAAAAAAGGCCGATTGCACATGTGTGACATTAAACAAATACATTGCTATATTGCATACGTTGCTGTGATTTAATTTGTTCAGCTGCCCTAATATGAGAAACACAATAAACCGTTGCAAGATGGTATAAGGACAGAGGCAAAATAACTTTTAGCACTGAGTTAAACCATTTTAACTCAGTCTGGCATGTGCACATCAAATGTAACATAGCATGTACAGTCAATAGTTATGTCAAACGTCCATCATCTTTCTGAGTTGTAGCATGTATTTCCTACAGTGTTTTTTTTTTCCCTGTAACTGAGAAAGAAATCAAAACAAGGTAACTTAAAGGGAGGATCATCCTGCAAGGGAATTTGGATGGTGTATCTTGCTGTTTTTGGTTAGACTTTAATTCTGCCTTTTTTATTCTAACAATAGCCAGCCTTTGCTGACATTTATCCTTCTATGACAGATTGATGTGTCTATAACAAGTGAATGAAAACATTGATTTAGAATGAATATTTAGTCATGTGTTTTCCTATATAAACCACAAGATGGGGCTATTTACTAAAGGCCAAAGTTTCTTGCAGCTGCTACCAGGCTGGCTGGTGCAGCTGCAAAATTAAAGCATGGCATTACCATATTTTTATAAATAAAATGTTTAATATGTCTCAATTATTTGTGGCATTTTAGTGCAGCTCTCTGCCTTTACATGCACTTGCTGCAGTGTTCCCCGCACAATATTACTCTGAACCAGGGTCACTAGGGTGGATCATGCTCGTGCATTTTGTCTGGGCACCTCTTTCCTATATAACAGATGAGCACAGTTAGGAAACATTTATCACCCTTAAAGCAGGAAATACCTGAACAAGAACCTTTATAGCAGGGTCACATGGGATTTATTTAAGATAGGATTTTGTTACAATCCTTTTTTATTGAGTGATAATTACACAACATAACACGTACAGAAAATAACACAGACACAAATCTAGAGCCTCTCGGCCCTCAATTGTATAATCGCAATATACAGCATGTGGTATTTTACTATAACATAACAATATTGAAAACAAAGTGAGATCCTCCACATGAGAAAGCTAGACAAAAAAGAGAAATAGAGAATAACATAGAGGGGAGCATCCCATAACATAACCTTTTATATTGCCTGAAGTAGAAACCAAATCAAATAGTAGGAAATCAATAGCTCTAATAACCTACGGGAGCTTTCAACCGCTCTCCAACCCAGCTTCGGTAACAACCGGGAATGCCAGCATTGATTCCAACCACAAACTAAAGCAAAACATTTAGCCCAGGGACAAACATGGGGTAGGGCAAGGGACAGGGGGGGGGGGATATCCGACTGGCCTATCGTAGGAACAAAGCCATAGCACGTTATAACCTATTCCAAACAAAGTTTACAACTCTCCAACACTCCGCAAGGCTCATTGCCACATTAACTTAAACTGAGGTGATTCCTTAAACCAATCCCAAGCCAACCACGTCAGCTTGTATTGCTCCATCTTATCCTCGTCTTCTGCTATTAATCTTTCCATATATTGAATTTTTTCCATTTCCATCAGCCAATCTCTCGTGGTGGGTGACAGGGGTTGTTTCCATTTTCGGGGTATAATTGTTCTAGCCGCTGTAAGAAAATGGCGGAGCACATCCCTCTTACACTCCTTAAAGGACCCAGGAAGAATTGACAGCAAGGACATTTGAGGAGTGAGCTTTAAAGTAGAGCCTGTCACACTATTATAGATTAAGATAGGATTTTAAAAAGATTACAAACAGCTTTGTAAATGACACTGAAATATTAAAACTTATATCAGGTTTTAAAATGACATTGTGGATACAATTTGAGAATATAAAGCCTATGTGGCCTCTGGGATGTGAGTTTTAGACCTTCTACCTGACCATCTCACACTTTACTGTACACAATGTACCTTAATAGCCTTAAATCCTTCACCTTTTCCCCTTACTTCTTACCTTTGCTTTTCCTATATCCCCCATATTATTATATTTAATATATTTTCCTTATTTCTGTGTATGTTATGTTTTATTTGAAATCTTTACATGAAGAATGTTATAAAAAATTTTACAGGTGTACTTCAGCCTTCCAACATCTCTCTGTCTGGTGCCAGATGACCCTTTAAGGCACGGTAATGACCCTATTATATTTATTGCTGATCATGGTAAAAGTTTGATTACTAGGTAACGCCAAATAATGGGTAGGTATGATGAGAATACTTTGCGAAGGATTATGTATGAAATATAAAACGGCAGAAGGGTACAGAGTCAAACATGTAAAAGCTATTAGTAGGAAATAAACCTTGGCCTGGGTTCACTCCGCACGTGCATCCTATGGCGGTACTATGAACCGTGGCGGTGTCTGTGGGATTCTGTTCCCAGACCTATTAGTCGGTCTGCCAGAGTCAGCGTGACCCTTTCACTGGAGAATATAGCGTGTTCTGGCAGCCATATTAAAGAATTCATGAACGATAAAGGGTAGCTGTAATAATGGGGAAAGGTTGACAGTTTTCCAGGAAACTGTAAACCAAAGATCGTCATATTTCCAAAAAGGAGTTTTGGACTCTTTAAAACATCTGTTTGCATAGTTAGATGGTAAGATAAATATATAATTTTTTTTGGCTGCCAGGAAAAAAATGCTGTTTCATGTAGAATAAAAGGGACAGTACAAGCTCGGGCACCATGTCACGCGCTGGAATACAATTTAGTGGGCATGGCATTAATGTTACAAGCATGTGATGGATGTGGCTTTATTGACCAGGGAATGTTGTCATTGTGGCTTTATTACTCCAGGATATGGTTGGAAAAGCTGCCATTGCCACAGCATGTTGTTGAAGTGGCTTTAATGGCCACATCGTTTCCTAGAGGTGACAATAATGACCATATTACATGGTGTTTGTTGCCATAAAAGCCATGGCTGAAATGTCTGAAGAATTTGTAGAATTAGGCAATATTGTTCATACCGGTAGCATGTGGTGGAAGTGGCTATTAGCTATGATGTTGAGTGTGTGGTATGATTGACCGTAGTATGCAATGGAAAACGTTATGATATCTGCAGTATAGGGAAGGGATTTAAATGCCACAGGATTTGGGTTTAGTGCCCACAGTATGTTTTGGGAGTTTTTATATTGATCCCAATACATGTTGAGATCGCCTATAATTGCCCCAGTAGGTGGTAGGATGTCTGTAACGGTCATATCATGTGGCAGGAATGTCTATGATGGCCTCTATATTGGTCAATCATGTGGTGGGAATATCTATAAAGACCATAGGTCTAAGCATATGGTAGACAATGGTCATTGTATCTACAATGAGTGTATATAATGATCACAGAATGTGTTAGGAGTGTCTGAAATGACTACAGTACGTGAGAAGGGTGTCGGTAATGACCGTTGTATATCATGGTACTGTCTATGATGGTCACATTATTTGGTGGGAGTGTCTATGATTTTTTGGGAGTTTTTGTAATGGTCCCAGTATGTGATGGGTATACATATAATGGCCACAGTAGGTGGTAGGAAGCCTAAAACAGTCACAGTTTCTGGTAGTTTTTTTCTATTATGGCTACAGCTTGTTGTGGTAGTTTTTTAATGACCACAATATGTGGTGGGAGTATCTATGAAATGTTTAAAGAGTATATAATGTTCCCAATGGGTATACTATGTGGGACTGGGTCCATGGCCATGGCATGTGGTGAGACTGTCTATAATGATCACTACATGTGGTATGAGTTTTTATAATAGTCATGGCATGATGTAGGAGAGGTTTTTGTACAAAATATTAAAAAAATGGCAATCGTTTGAAGGATCGTTTCAAAGATGGGAAACTGGCATCACCTACAAAACCTGCCCATCCATGTGTGCCTTTATAATCTGCATGTTTTATTTTGCCTTCTTTTGGTTGCTTTAAATTTATCTATAAAGAATTTTTTTTAAAAATTGAGATTTCTCAGCATGGGTATAGGGCTGTGCATTTTAGATCTAAATCCTAGCTATATGCTGCATATATAAGCTTTTTGAATATGAGTACTGACATTGTCCCAGTTATTTGTACAGTCTATACCCCTTTTCATCCTGTATTAGTCTGCCCCATTATGGCAATATATGTCCTTTAAAGCAAGCTATGGGAAGGAATGTATTTTGGAGAGTAGAGTAGACACTGTCTAGGAGGGGATCACTTCCACAATGTTTGTCGTTTTGTACATTTAATGTATTATAAATGCAAACTAAGAATCCCTGTTGTTATGCAAAAGTTTGCTAGTGACCATGTAAGAATACATAGATGTATGCAGAGGGTTAATTCAGAATCAATAAACCTAGAAATCAGTGAGGTCACACCCAGCCCACCATTGGCTGCCGCAAATGACATCTACAAGATAAATGGATCCTGCCAAGTAGTATACAGGTGATGCTGGCATTTTTATTTGAAAGATCAGATATTCCTTTGCAGATAGAGTGTTGTGAATGCATAATTTAAATGCTTAAATAATATAAGGGTCAGGAAAACACTGGCATGGTGAGAATAGGTGGATTCAGAGGCAAGACAACTTATACTGCTTCCTGTATAAGCAAGGTTACAATATATCTTTTAGTTAGTTTTTGCTAGTTTTTAGAGAAAGTTCAGTCTAGCAAAAACTACTTGGCTTTTTCAGGCATATGTACATGCATGGCAAACTAGCAAAATGGTGAGCCTTCCTGAATGCCTTACAAATATTTACAAAAGTGGTAATGAGTGGCTTTAATATAAGCCTATGGAAGGGGTTGTGGGCAGCAAACTGCCCTAGGGCGCTGCATGCAGAATCTTTACAACCATGCGGCTACTATACCATAGGGAACTGCCTGAATAAAACAAGGAGATAAAATGAACCAAGTAATCCTTTAGGTTTTAAAGAACACCTGTCACTGAAAGATGATGTGTACCACCATCCATGTACAGAATTCTGATTCCCTGGAAACACCTGAAACCAGGCAAAGCCGTCCATTATAAATCCAGGTCACCAATGCAGCCTATCATCTCTCAGAATAGGTCCTCCTTAGCATGTGATTGATGGATCTCACTTGCAATCCTAACGTGTAAAAACACCACATTTAGCATTTTGTTTAAGAATTTCATCTGTCATCAGGAAATTAAGGGGCTGTCATTGATGTTCTCCTGAAAATGCTACTTTCCTGCCCACGCTTGGCTTCCACGCTGAGCCACACACAGGGAACGAGAATGCAGGAAAAGAAAATCTCAGCAAAGACAGAGTTCTATATCATCATACTGATTTCAAGTCAAGTGACTCAGAAATTATTGAAAGCAGACCTACCACTGAGAGATGATGTGAGCTGCCATTACCATACTTATTGTATAGAATAATTCCCTGGATATAAATGTGATATTTGGTGTCAGTAGATGCAGTCACATACCTGAAACAATCATACAGATAATTACTGAACACCTGAGCTGTATACTCATTCTGGGTCAGGGGTTCTGATTGATCAGAACACCAACCAGGTAATCCGGATAATATATAACCAGGCCAGCAATAGTGGTTTATATCATCTCTCAGTACTAGGTGTACTTAAATTCTTTTACAATGCAGCCACGGAATACAGGAGGTAAATGTGCAAACTTTGTGAACAGCCAATGCCATCTGCAGTGTTACACTCAGCTTCCACCACGTGGCAGCTTCCACCATCTCTCAGTACAAGTTCTCCTAAAGTTTACAGAAGTGCCCTCATTAGGCTCACTTGAATGCGATATACAATCAAATAACAGCAAATTTTGGGGTACAATAAGGAGAGTACAGTCCAAAAATTCCTAATATGCAATGTAAGAGGCATTCTTTCCACTGACCGCCACACTAATGTACTCTGAGTTATAGTAATTCTAGCAGGGGGTCCCTGAAGACATGAAAGTTATCTCAAGGGTCCCCCATGTTGGAGATAGGCTGGCCTATAGGTTCCATATTCTAATTGACATCACTTTATGCTCCATGTTTTTGGTGACATCACTAAGATCTGTGTTCTGAGTGACACCACCTAATGCTCCATATTCTAAATGATATCACCACGGGGGTCAATATTTTGGGTGACAGCACCCTGAGACTCCATATGACATCAGTGTGTGTGACCAAAAGACTCACAGAATTTTAGATGTGGGATAATGTTCATAACCTCTGCAGAGAGCAGCTGGAAATATAATTCATTGCACCTGTATTGTTCTTATTGAAACATGTATAACTTAAAACTGGCTAATTGGCAGATGTCTACGCAGAACTAAAACATTAACTGGGTTATCTTTTCAACTCTCTCCAAATGTCACTTTTCCAATGAGACTAGCATAACACCCAGTTAAGTTTCTACCCTACTTTGGGCACATAAAAAGTAAGATAAAGCTTTGTCAGGACAAGTAATGAAAAGCTGAAGGTACACTCTGGTCCAAAATGTAAAATTAAATCTTTGATTTAAATCTGTGAATGCAGAGAACAAAGCGTACCTGATCCATGGTTTTCTGTAGTCCACCCTGATCCAGCAATCTGGTGATCTAGGGACCCCTTTTGCAGATCTATCAAACACACCCACAGTAGGTGCTTTATTGTTTCTGACATGCAGAAAGCCTGATGTCTGACTCCATCAAAGTGACATATAAACCCACCCTACATTACAAGTACCGTTCCAGGAAGAGGACCCTTGAGGTGCAGTGAATTACCTCCTTCAGAGTTTAGCACAGTTGCGTTGCTTTGGAACATTATACGTTCATTGATTATCTTTACATTTGTTTTACATTAAATTTGTACAAAGAAGAACAAAAGTACATTTCTAAAATGAATGAATTGCAAGACTGCACATACTTATAGAAGCCTATAATCAATACGTCACCCTCATCTTTATCATAGTACTTAGTCCTACCTTCTTTTCTATTCACCAGACAATCTGTCCATCACATTGAGGCTTGGAATACACCAATCATCTCCTGGAAACAGTTCTAATGACCTGGCTGTGTTTGACTTAAAAAAATGTAATCAGGTTATTTTTTGCTGGGTAGATTCCCTTTTTTCCATGTTCTACAAATGCAACAGGAAATGAAGGAATTCTACACAAAAGGAATGGAGTTCCTAAATCCCATCAAAGGGAAAAGTTTGAAGAAAAATGTTCTGGTGAAAACTCTACCATAGATTTCCCCACACTTTTTGTCTAATTGACAATCATCATGGGAAAACAAAGAAAGAATAAAACGTTTGCTTACTATAGTCAAAACTTAAAAAAACAATAATATATGTTAAATAAGGACTTTAGAAGTTTCTTGCCTTTGTCGTGTATATGTTTAGTTCTAAAAACATAAGAATATTTTATGAGAGTTGTCTTTTAAGCCTTGAATTGTTTTCTTTAGAAGAGCAGACTTTGGTACGGGAATCCTCCACAGCTGTTGAAGTTTATGCACCATGCTTGACAAACAGGAAATTCTCTCAGAGAGAGGACCATTCCACTTACATTGTTTCCCGTAAGGCTGGTGGGCTTGGATTCTTACCGACATTGTTTATCAGAGGGGTGAAAGGCAGTCATGCAGCCCTCTGCCCTATAGGAGGAATACAAAGCCAGCTGGGTATAGCTTTGACTGGTATCATTTTCTCAGCTGCACCAACCTGTCTGTTTGCTGACAGCTTCCCAAAAGATAATTCTCCATCAGCAGTAGATGGCTCGACGTCCAGGAATAAGACTGCTGGAGGCAGCTACTTAGGGAAGGAATGTTTGTATATTAGTATTATTTTTATGGTAAAGCTAATTGGTGACAGAACACACATATGTCACCTGCAGGGCCAACTCTTGAATATAAGCTAATATAAGGTTTTGGCTACCACATTGGACACTTGAAAGCGTTTTTAAGATCCTCATTTCTCACTGGTTGCATAATCATAAAAAGGGGGTAGGGGCAATACAATCCAACTAATACAATTCTTTCACAGGTCTACAAACCTTTCCACAGGTTTAAAGAACCACCAGCCAATTAGGAGCGCTAAACCATGTACTTTAGTAACCGTCTCAAAAAAAACTTGAATTATCACACATATTATTATGCCTGGTGGTAATCCAGGTAAACGATCAATCTCAAGAAGGTATCAATCATTTACCTGAATTTGCACCCATTGTGTAGAGCAGTGTTTCTTGACCTCTATAATTTGGGGGATGTCTTGAAACAACTTTCAGGTCTTCAGGGAACCCCTGCTATAATTATTCCATCCACAGCAAGAGTGCTACTTACATTGTTGGCCATTGGGAAGAATGTCATCCTTACAGATAGACAAAAAGATCATTGGTGTCACTTAAACTGACCTGAGAGGCGCAAATTGCTCATTGCTCAAAGATCCCATGGCACCCTAATTGTGAAACAGTGGTCTGGAGCAGTGGTTGCCAACCTTTTTGGTCCCGCAGACCACTAAAATTACCGGCTCCTGACCACACATGTGTGGGGAGCCGGGTGTCACTTAAAGTGGCGAAACCTCCCACATAGTGATGTCATGATGTCATAGTAGTCCCCCCTGCCCACTTCCCATCGCAGATCTGAGCCTGCGATGGGAGAATGGGCGGGTTGTGTCCTGGGACACATCCCGCCCCCTTCCCTGAGCCAGGGATTTGTACGGGAGACGTGGTCCGCAGCCCTGGCTGGTGCGCCCCCCCCAGTGGGGTCTATCTTCTGACCCTGATCAGGGGTGCATTGGCCAGAGCCACGGACCACCAAAATTTTCTGGCAGACCACCGGTTGGCGACCGCTGGTCTAGAGTGTAGTCAGCTTTGATGGTCACTTATGCAATCCTTCCACATGACTGGACAATAAAAGAAGCCAATGAGCTCATATTTGGCACCCTGGTTAGCTTGATCCTTTTATTCCCCCATCATTCTGAGCTCTTTTGTACAGAAATACCAAAAGGTTTATATCAAGACACGTTTTGGTAATTACCTTGATTGTATTTTAAAAATATATATATTGATTTATTAATAGCCCTAACATTTTTTTATTTTATGTTACTCTTCATTAATATACTATTTGTATTTTTTCTATCTGCCTGGATTTCCGCTTTAAACATTGAGCTCCTGTCTTTAAATACAACACTGTGTGTGACTCGGATACCCTGTGTGATCCTCCTTACACCAAACAATGCTATTTGTAGTACCAGATAAGCCTTTGGTGAATGTTATGATTCACATTCTCTGGACCACCTTGACATGATTAGACTGGAGTGGATTAAACTTCAGGGCTCAAGATCTAAGTTTAACATTCAGCTGAACACTATGTTTTTGAAGTGGGCCCAGATTGCATCAGCTCTGTACAATTATGTATTTTTTTCCCTTTTTATTTTGTCAAGCTAAGTCTTCAACAATCTTTTGCAGTAGGCTTTTGAATACTTATATCTGTTTAATTCAACACAGCCCACGGACCTTTTCTTGTTACCCCTCTGTACTTTTTTCTGCTACTGCTGGATTTTTAGCAGAAGATCGCTATCAAAACTATAACAAGGTTTTGCTTTCAAGAGACCGTGGAGTCTAATCCAAGGTGTAGCTTTTATTTTGGTTAGATTGTAAAAGCATTAAATGTCGTTCAGAGTCATTTAGTTCCAGCAGCAGAGACGGTGAATGTCTAGTTGGTGTGGGTGGAAGTTGGTGACTCGTGAGGAATGTTTTGTAGATGTCTTTCAATAGAATTGAGATTAAGTGGTAAAACAAACACATACTGTCATTGAAATTGGTTTCCAGTGTTTCATACAGTGGTATTTCTTGGAACCAGGCAGCTTGAGGTTCTATGAAGCTGCCTTGGCATTAAGGTTGGATGGGCATTGGATACAGAGGAGCATTTTGGCTGGTGACCCTGAATATAGACACTTAACATTTAAACATTGATCAGAGCAGGACACGCCATTATAAACATATGCTGAGTAATATATAGCTACCTGCTTTATTTTCAGTTCTGTAATCATGACAAAGTCTTCCAGCACCAACCTTCTTTGCACTTTCAGATGTCATGTGACCAAATGTTAAAAGCCCAAAAGAAAATATGAAAGAAAATGCAGAAAGGTATCTCAAAATACAAAATAACCTTTAGAGTGCTTCCATCCCTCACCATGTCCACTAGCTGGTGAAACACTGGCACACTTTGCATGGAATACTTTAATAGTTTTACTGAATATCATCTGTTCTATAAAATATATAATATATAAAATAAAGTTGATTGTGTTGTTTTCCAGGTGAAAAGTTTATGGTCATTTCTGTTTGCCATACGCTTGTGTTTGTAGTAGTAGTGTTGGACCTGGGATGCAAAGTTGATTGAATTGTCCCAAAGAAATTTTGGTTGGGTGCCTAAAGAGGTAGAGTTAGTTGTATATCAGAAGGTTTGCTGTAGCTGCTTAACTCCAAGTAGGGATCATTAATGGAATGGTTACTTCATGGGTTATTAGTTTATGTTTTAGTGGGCGAGGAGAACCACAATAGTGCTTGAAATTTTGTAGAATCCCTGTATTTGTTTGATATGCAATGAACAAGGGTATGTCTACATGTTCTATGGCTCTGGGTCGTTGGCCTAGACTGCTGTGAATGAAGGTGGGTAGGTAGTGGCCTCAAGTAGAGGGCTACAGATCTACAATACTATTATATGTGTGGCCATGCAGTATGTTGGGCAGGTTTTTAGCCTGCCTGACTGGCTATTCCCTATGATATTTAGGAACAATTTTTAAAGTATAGGGGGCACCCTCAAAATGAGATAGACAGCCCAACTATTCCCAGTAAAAGAGTTGATTAACCAGGAAGACTGTTTCCGAGAGTAATCTCCAATTCCAAAGTATGAAGATGCCAGTACAGTCATAATTTTACAGTCTCTCTCTACGTACACTTGTCAGGAAAATTATTCTCTTTCTTAGCACATTAGAACCAAAATCTTAAAGCCCAAATCTTCCAGCCTAAATTCCTCAGCAACTCTGCCTGGTATACTCGCCCTCCATCTTCAAGAAATAAGAGGGTAAGGGGGGTCCATGATGCCAGTAAGCCAAGCCTGGAAAAGGATCTCTGTATGGAGATTTATTTTTTCCATTTAGGGCGTTGTGGTGCTTCAATGAAGAATAGAGGAAAGATGGCTATTTGCTCCTAAAGTTAGTTCCCAACTGGACTTTTTCGTCCTAATGTAAAAGTGTTGTTATGTTTTACTATGTTTTACAAGCAACTTTTATGATAAATGAATACATTCAGAAGAAGATGTCCCTTCTTACACTTTCTTTTTTAGATGTAAGCTGATTGGTTGTTATTCTCAACAACAGGTCCACTTGAAGCACATCCTCACAGTATTTGACTTGATGGTATTGTATACTACCCTCCAGATCTGGCCCTCTTGTTCATAACATCAGTGCCAAAACACACAGATGAAAAATCTTCTTACAAACATGCCTTGCGCCGGTCATGAGCAATTGAACACAGTTTGTGCTTAAAGTTGACACAAGGCCGGTACGGGAGATAAAAGATATTTGTATAGGTATCTGGGTTTTACACATATATTTCTGATGAAGCTCTGTCTTTGAGCAGATTGTTGACTCAGCTTTTCATCACTATGTTATATAATGTCTTTACAAATCTCACTGCAATGGCAATTGTTGGGCAAAAAAGATACGTTCCTTAGTGAACCTGTTTTGGAAATTGGCTTTAGAGTCCTTTCAGATAGATGGGTACCTTCCATATGGCTTTTCAATAGGTCTTTTATTCCAAATTATGGATCAGAGCCTTCTGGCTCCATAGAAAGAACAACAATGCAGATTTTAGGTCAGATATAATAAATCTTCAATGGAAGATATGGGAAGGGTTAGATCCTCAGTTTTTGATTTCTCTCCTTCATGTCAGGATACAAAATGATGCGAAATCTCTCTTAAAGGGGCACTGATAGAAATAAAAACCTAACTGAAATAAAACATCAGAGTACATCAGACTACTAAAATAATACCTCCCATTTTCCCTTGAGTATCTTGTTGCACTCATCAGCTTTCTTTGATAATATCATCACCAAAGACTAAAACCTGTAAAAGTAATAAAAGAGTTTTCTATCATGGTTATAAATGTTGGTTTTTCATCTGTTTCTCTCTGTCACTGACACCCGTGATTTGGCACACTAATGTACTGTGAGCTGTGAATATATAAAAAATTAAAACAGGAGTTCCCTGAAAACCTGAAATGTATCTTAAGGGTTCCCTCATGTTAAAAAAAAAAAATTGTGAAAGACTGGTCTAGAACAAGTCTGCTGATCAGAAGAGTAAAGCCAGAACCAAAAACTATTGGATGAAGTAGCAGCCAAGTGGTAGTAGTATTTTATGTAATAACAAGTGCCAATGTGTTTCCTGAGTCAGCAAACATGTAAGTGTTAATTGTTTTCAGATCCACCATGTTTATAAACATTTTGTAGGCCTACCCAGGCATAGTTTTGAGCAGGAAAAGGAGATTGTACAATGGGTTGTGCACAAGGTCAAGTGAGTGTCTCAGGCCTTTGCATATAGCTCGGGCATTGCTTTTAGTTTGTCTGACCTTTGTAAGACTTGCTGGGAATATTTAAAAAACTAACATTGTGAAAAGAAGAATAAAAGAAGATGTGAGCAAGTCTTTCTGGTATGTTTGAACACAACTGTGAATAATGATGGTGTGCGTGAAACAATTCCTTGCATTTACAGCCCAAAACTGACAATCTAGCCATTAAAAGATTGAACTCCTGGATTGTAAGCTCTTCGGGACAGGTTCCTCTCCTCCTTTGTCACTGTCTGTATTCGCAACCCATATTTATTGTACAGCACTGCGTAACATGTTGACGCTATATCAATCCTGTTTATTATTAATAATAATAATAAAAAGTTCTATATTGTCTGGATCCATGAGACTTGATGAGGTGTTGTTCCCCTTTAACAGAGTTTATGTGCATGTGGATGGTATCTGAGAAGTGCTAGGCTAGCATATTCTGACCATTTTATGACAGTGAAATGCCTTCCTGCACAGATATTTTTCCATGACAAGGCTGTTTTACCCAGACTAAACGGACCGCTTGTTTGAAGGTAGAGAGCGAGATGACTGAATTCCCAGCTCCTAGAAAAACAAAGACAGCACATTGACATGAAAAATGTTCCATGACACCATGGAGGGAAGGCCAAGCCTTGTAAAGGCGCACTGTAACAGAGCCCAGCAGAGGCCGCAGATGTCAGGTGTTTGCTCTGCTTCGGCCGCGAGGGGCTCTTCTCTCTCTCAGATGTTTGTCAAACGTGATGCACAATTAGCGCCTTGCAGACTATCCTGACAGACGGATATCTAAAACATTTCGTTATGAACCCCTCAGGTTTTGTCCTGCTAAATTCACTCAAAGAGAGTCAGGCACCTTTTTGAGAAAATATAAGAAGCAAAATAAAATTTCAAACATTAGAATCGATCTGAAGTGCTAAAGTATGCTCCGTTATAGCAAACATTTATAAATGTTAATTGCAAAAAATTTGTATTCTAAAAAATTCTTCATCCGTCCTAAATCCCTCCCTAAATTCAGTAATAGACTTCACCGTATGTGATTGTGTTTAGGTACTCCTGTGTCTTTAGCTTCATAGCTGTATATCTACAGAGAGAGAGCTCAAACATTACTGCCTCTACTGCTGGTCTCTGGAGCGTTGGAATGAGATTTGGTGGTCATTACGCACTCTTTTCCTTGCTGGAGGCTCTGAAATGGGGAATCAAAACCCTGCCTCTACCAAAATGGCTGACTCTACACAGAGACACCCTGCAGAACAGGCCATGGCATGTCAGTAATTGAAACAATATCTGATACAAGTAGACCACAGGCTGAGCTGGTGACTAGTCCATTGCTCTCAGTTTCCAGATTTCAGTTCTTCATTAAAGAAATGTAAATCTTTTTACATGACCTTTGATTGGTTACCCAATTTGACTGCCTTTGCTTTCTTTTTTTCTCTCTTTTAGGCTAATATTATTAACTGTGGGTCAATTGGGGAGATTCACTCTGACTGTCTGGCTCAGTGACACCTCCTCTTACCAAGATAAGAAAATATGTGAAAAGGGGCACAAGAAGGAGGAATGCACAAAGAGAAAAACTTGACCAAGGTTTGACTGTTCTTCACTATGCATTGTTGATGTTTCTGTTCTCATTGTCCTATCACTTTTGGAAGGAAAGTAAGAAAATTATTTTTCGACACCACCAACCAAAACTCGACAGGTTGTAACTGTTGCCTTCACTATTTAGGACAGAAAGAACTTTTTTTGCTGGAGTTTTGCAATATAAAGCTTGCAGGCTTCTGTTGGGGCTCTCATCACATCATTCTGATTTTTTTACCCTTAACTGTAAATCAGGGGTCAGCAAACTCCGGCCTTTAAGCCAGATACGGCCTATCCAGTAGTTTGTTCTGGCCTAACGCACCCTGGCCAATCCGGCCTAATGCCTGGCCGGCAACCCGTGGCTCTGGAGCCGGGGGTTGAGAGCAGATCAGCCAGGGGGGCGTTAGGAACTACTTGAGCTGAGGCCGCTGGTGCTCCGGAGCCCTGACAGCTGATGACACCTTTCTGTCTGCATTACATGTTTTTACCAGTGGCTAGCATGGGTGACCAATCATGGGAAAGAAAGATTTATAATTTTGTATTTCTAGTTGACTGAACTCATTATAGATTAAATTCCATTTTATAGATTAGATTCCATTCTCAAACATTCTGCATTTAATGAAATGTTGTAACCCCTTAACGGAATGCCAACAGGTCAGATCCTTTCTAATTCGGATCTTTCATCATACCCTGAGAGTTCAGGCCTATAATTAGCATAAAGAGAAGTGTTCTTGAAAAGCATTGGGTTCGCCAAGGTTACTGGAATTCTCACTGTAATATACTTGTACAATAGTAAATACAAGGTCAGTAGAGCCTTGGAATGAAATAGAGTGTTATAACTGGAAATGTAACAAGACAATTTCTGAAGCGGCAGTAATCCACAATTACTGTTCCGAGGATGTTTTGTGATATTACATTTTTGTAGAAGCAATTTATTATTCAGTCCTAACTCCTGAGTCGTCAACAAATTAGGTGCTTTACCAACAACCACATATCTTCCACCACTGGGGAGTAAAAGATAATCTTTATTAGAAGATTTTCTACACTAGAGATATTATTTTTTTTACTTTTGCTTTATAATTTCCTGAGTTAATAATATTTTATTGACTGGCAACAGTGGAAACATTAAACTTCCATCAGTCTAGCCACTGAAACCAATTTGCTTTAAAGACTGCTTTTCTAGAGTGTGATCACAAATAATATCCTTCACCATTATCCTATCTTCTCATTTTCCCCTGTGTAAAATTCACATTTTGTGCCCATATGTAAATGTACTTTCTTATTTTCATACTCAAATTGGAAACCAGTGTACAGCAAAAAAAAAAATCTGCAAGGCCAGTAAAACGACTTTACACTCAAAATGATTCTGAAGGAAAAGGATCCATCAACTTCCAAAATGCATTCATTTTACTTTATCTTGACCATAAATAATAATGACCTGGATTTACCCATTCTACCTGGATGTCACACTGATTAGGGGCCACTACCGGGACCGGTACCCCACAACAGTAGAATGGCCAAGGGACTGAAAACTGTACCCACATATTCCTTCCATCTGGACCAATTTGTATACTTTGGGTTGAAATCTGAGGGATCACCCATATAGTCATCCAAATAATAAAACGTACCTTTAGTGTCGTTTGGTGCAATATTATATTGGTGCTCAAACAAACTGAGCTCCATTCCATGGATTAGACCTTGTGTGAAAAAACTCCCTCCATTATGCCTACTTTGCTCATTTAGATTGATGACCGTTATTTAACAATAGCTCAGGTTGCTGTAAAACTCTATACCATTGATTCTATCAAGATCCATGGCCAAGCAATAACTCTTGTGTTCAGCGTGGAATAATAAATCCATGTTTTCACTTTGGCTCATATACTGCCACACACCGGCTGTCTCTACACTTGAATAGAAAAGAGGAATGTTGATTGTGTAATTGCTTTGCGTTATGCCAAAAATGATGCTGTAAGGTCACCTGGTGCAGATTGTCATAAAACGCAGAAAAAAATCTTATACACATTTCAGCAAACACCAGGCACTCTCTGCTTATTTCTTTAGCAATCCGGGTTTGCACAGCACTTGCTGTAAAAATGGACAGCAGCGGCTGCAGACAATGGGGTCTCAGTGCAGGTGCAAAGAGTGGAGAGAAGGAAAATAAACATAATCTGAACGTTCTTTTTGTGCAATGAAGTGCAATGAAAATCCAGAAAGCAGAGAAAAGAATGGACAGGGGGCAGAAGATCACTTCTGACTTAAAGGGGCTGTCTACTTAACCTAACTCTTGCTAAAACATGTTATTGCGTTTTGGATAGAATGGAAAACGGTTGGTTTCTGAGTTGGGTTTTTATTGATCTGCGCTCGTGCTGGGGAGAGTTTTCTAAATTGCTGTTAGGACAAGATGTAAATCTTTCCATGGGTACAAAAACACATTTTAGTAGAGTGAGGAAGTGTTAGAACATTTGTATTGCTGTCTGTGGTTTCCTGACCTGGTGGCAGCTGCCCCCCACAATTCTTATCCACAGGGATAGAGGGTAAAGAGAAATTTCCACAGTAGGGACCAAGCCTTCAGGATACATACAAGACAATCAATCAGACATACAAGATTCTTATGGTCTGTAAGTACCAGGATTGGATGAGTGGCCCCTTCCAGCAGGTAGCACCATTCCTCTAAAAAGGTTTAATTAAATAATAATTTACAGTCACAGATATTGTAGTTTCTCTCAGCAGGACTTAGCTTCCAGGAAGAGGAGACTCTGTGAGGCATAGAACTGCACCTACTGCAATCTCTGAGGCAGCTACCTCCAACGTAAAAGGAAAAGAGGGATCGGGATGCTTGAGAATGCGTGCCGAGTTTAAGAGCTGTTTTCAGCCTCTCAAAAGTCTCTTGTACTGCTTCCAACCAAAAAAAGGGAACACGAGAACTTGTGGGCTTAGTTAAAGGAGAGACAATAGCAGAGAAGTTCTTGATAAATTTCCAGTAAAAATTGGTGAACCCTAAAAATCGCTGGACTATCTTTTCTTGTCCACAGGGGCTGGTCATTTTTGTTAGGGTTTAACAGTGATAAACAGTAATACACATTGAATCATTTATACAGGATATTACAAAAGAGAGTTTCAAGGCATAAACAACAGTGCAAGTACCAAAAATAGGCACATATCGGTGAACAGTATTACATACTAAATATAATTTCACTAGTTAATAATTTCATCAACATACAGATGATAGTGCAATTACAAAATAATTATAATAAAACGTGCAACCAAAACAGTAATATGAGTAAACATAAGTGGTTACATCACCTGTGATTCAACTGCAGGGGCACCACATTTAAAGCAGGTATCTCCATCAGAAAGTCCCATAAAATGGGCTCGATTAGGGTAAAGAGACGAAAAAACATCTCACGATACTGGGTTGCAGGTATCGCTTTTCAGAATATTCTATACAATTTTAAGATTTTAGCAATTGGTAGATTGGGAAAATATTGGTGCCACCTCGCCTTTACAGTTTTAGTGGTGGAAAGATCCAAATCCGTTCTTAAAAATCATAAAATTTTGAAATAGCTTTGGAGGATGTGGGAGGACAGAGAAACATTTTATCTAGGGGATTGCAGCGGTCATGTGGAGGTAATGTCCTGGCCACTTTTGCAGCATAAACCCATGCCTGGATAAACAGAAAAATACTATTGGCCATATAATGGAATCTCTTCCTCCATTCTGGGAAAGAATAGGACTTATTGGTAGTAGGATTGATCAGCATTCTCACTGAAGTCATACCCCTCTCAGCCCAGTCCTCAAGTACAGGGGAAGATAACCCAGGGGCAAACTCCACATTACCCCTTAGCGGGAGAAATAGGGAAGAGTGTGCATTGAGGGATTCCGACTTACGTAAACAGTGCCATAATTGCCATTGCGTATACAGTAGGGGATTATTTTGGATCTCCACTGGAAGTACTTTCCAGTGAATGTGGAGAGTGGCCAGAGGATCCCAAGGAGAATATAATGAAAGGTCTACCTGCAAGTTTGTAACGAAAGGGGTTTAAGCACCTTTTTAATGTGGACCCAAGTGAGGAGAAGATCAGGATATCGTCTAGGTAAACAACCATAAAAACATCAAAAAAATGTCTAAATATGTAATTTAAAGAATGTTAGAAAATAGCAGGGACATTTTAAAGTCCAAAAGGCATCACCACATATTTATTATGTCTAAAACGGGTATGAAACACTTTCATTGTTTCATTGTCTTTCATTCATCTCCCTCTTAAACTCTCGCTAGGTTCTAAGCTCCATGTGGATCCGGGTTACCCTCAAGGTACCACCCTCAGACCAACAGTTAGACTGAAAAGACTAACCAGGCTTTGGAACAATACTATAGACTAATGTTTTTTGACCTTTTTAACATGGGGGAACCCTTGAAAAAACTTTCAGGTTTTCAAGGAACTCCTTCTATAGCTACTATATCCACAGCTCACAGTGCATTAGTTTGGTGGTCAGTGGGGAGAATGCTTCCTACATTGCTTCAAAAGGCCCCAAACTGACCTTGATCACCAGGAAAAGGTGTGGGCAAGGGTACCTTCAGCTCAGGTGCAGGAAACCCTGGTGGTGGCACACTGGCTGAAGAGGGTGGAGTGCTAGTCATATGTTGGATTTGATTCCACTCTGTGAACGTCTTGTACAGAAGTCATTAGATCTGAGATTTGTTTACAGAGTTCAGCCCATTGTGAGCCATTTTCAGAAGCCTGCATGGTAACTGGATTCATCTGTTATTAGTCACCTCCCCTTGGCAGGTGACATGGGATTACCTGAGACGCGTCACCTCTCCAATACTCCCATTCCTAGCCAGGGCACCACTTCTCTGCTGAATGAGAACCCACAACCCTTGGAACCAGACATGTCAATGACATGCTTTCATCATTAGGAACCCAAGGGTTTACAGCTATCCTGGACCAAGTGGTAATCACACATTATTATTGTTATGGCTTAGTCCAAGAGAAATGGCTGCCCACTTTCAGTTAGTAAATGAAAAACGGATGATGTCAGCAGACTAACCTTAAGACTAAAGTGAAAATGGCATTAAAAAGGTCTTTATATACTGGCTGGGGGACTTCAGAGAGATGGTTCAGTCATAGGTAAGCTGGAGTTCTACTTAAACAGCCAATGTGTTTTAAAAGAATATTTATCACTTAAAAACCAAACGAATATATAAGAATAATTATACAATCTTCAAGGCATCCTCCTCTGAGATCCTATGGAGGCAGCCAGTACAGAATATCAGGAATATCTTTGTAAATAGGATATCCTTTATTCACAGCCTTTATTTTCACCTGCTTCCCCACTGGCCAATGAGATTGTGAAATGCCAATTCATAAAATTCTAATCCAAAACCAGCCATTCATACTTTCAACCCAATACATTTTGCAGCACGTGGTAATGTGACATACACATATGATGGCATTCAGTTATCCAAAAGAAAAAAAGGAAAGTAATCTTGCACCTTAGTGTCAGATTGTTCCTTCCTTCATCTCAAAGGTTCCAGGTTTTTGAAGTGGACTTCAAAGTTCACCCTTCAACTCTTAGCAAACAGTTCTCAAAAACCAAAAACAGTGTATAAAATATACAAAAGAATATGTTAGAACTTTTTCCTAATTAATGTTAGGGAAGACCAGTTCTACTGATCGTAAGCCTTGTACAGACATCTGATGGACGTCAGAGGATCGTTGTTGGAAACAAACTTTAGTAATTGTTTTCAGTGACAGATGAATGACCATTTTTTCAGGTGACTATTATCTGACGTGTGAATTAGAAGCACCTAACAGGATCACAGTGATTTTTAGTGAGTTGAATCCCAGAAAATGTATCCCAGAGGACAGTGTCACTAACATATGGGTCCTAGTATGGCTGGGATGATTTTTATTTCTGGTCCAATAAAAAAAATTCCACCAACCATCAAAAGCAACTGGTTTGTGGTTTCCCATAGATTGGAGGTATTTGTGGATCTTGATGTAAAGTACACAATTCTGATTCTAAGCGATTATATGTACTTACCTTTCCAACTCTTTCAGGACAGCTTCTTCCCCCCGGTGGGCATAGGCATGGGCATGAGAAAGTCAACTGAAATGCTTAAACATTAGCACATGAGTATAGGAGATCTTGTTTTTCTCTTAGAAAGTCAATGGGAAATGTGTGGTCTTTTTTTTTAGAGATGCAAACACTTTTTTACATCATGTCCTACTAAATATTATATGTGTACCAATAATGGATTTTAAACTTTTTTTGGAGTTCTTCATTACCAATCCTTTTCTTTGCCTCTCACTGAACTCTCAGCTACCCAAACAAATGTGGTTCCATATTCAAACCACGTACAAGTAACCTGAGAATAATTCGCCATTAACCTCATAAAAGTCACATTCAAGTATGTCTAGAAGTGGGGTCACACATTGGGTTCACACAGTTGATGGGTGGCTTAATGTAGGATGAAAAATCTTTGGAAAGAACAATTTGGTTTTAGGGAAGGCTATGCAGTAATATTCCAGACATTGGTGTACAAGTTTGGGGAATTTATTCCACATTGCAAATGAACACGCCGATAAAGCTCACTGTATGTTTATTCCTTTCCAATTGAAGGACTAGTTTAAGTAATAAATGCCTGGTTAACCACTCATGACTAATAGGCCGTATTTAGTATCCCACCCAGAAGCCATGATGTCACCCCAACGCTTTCTTCTGAATGTTTTACTTGATCCCGGAGATGATTTGTGTTTAATTTGGATGCTGTTTGCCCTGAGCCAATGTAGGTCAGTGGTTGAGGCCGACTCATTTTCACTCCTTATGTGTGTGTTAACTTCCACTACTTCAGAGGCCATTAGAGGTTTAGGTATGGACCATGTCTAGACACCAAATGAATATTTTAAGGTTTAACGGCCTCCATTTCTTTAATGATATATATTTGCTTTATTTGTTCCAGTTAATCTGTTAGCCACAGCAAACACAGGGAAAAACTCCTCTCATATTGGTGGAATTTTCTGGAAGAACATTACCATAAATTATGTTTCCACTTTTATTCCACTTTTTTATAAGACAACCACTGACTTTTATAGAATCATTTTATGAGAAGAATGTGTGAAATAATTGTATTAAAATGCAGACAGTTTCAAATGTTAAAACGGAATGTAAGGCAGAAATATGGTTGGTTCTGACCTGCTCAGGATCAAGGAATCCTGTGCCGCTTCCTGCGTCTGGCACCTTGCCATCTGATTGATCGTGTACACAATTGGCAGCTGGCAGCAGTGAGTGGTACTAGTTCTGCACATTGACCCTCTCATTCATTCTCCATGGAGCTGCCACCAGGAGAAGCTACATGCAGCAAATCCCTGGCATAAGGAAGACGCTAACACACCGCAACCTCACCGCCGGTATGAACATAGCCTAAATATTGTACCTTTTTAAGATTATTTATCTCCAAGTATAAATATTAAGAACAATATAATGATATTGCTATCCAGGAATTTATTTGTTTCTCATAAAACTGTTGTAATAATAAGTTGAAATACACTTTGCAAGTTCTCTGACAATAGGTAACCAGTGCATACTAATGTTTGAAGGACCCTGTGTACCTTTTGGGTACACCAGACCCACGGACATACTTTAGGTTTAATATGTTTTGGATATCCTGCAGTTGAAAGCATGCCATACACCTCCTGAAGCCAAAATGACTCTGGGCCTTAATTGTCAAAGTTGTATCACACTAGAAGTGAAGATTTACCTACAATGCACCCCAAGGCTCTCAATCAACATCCCCTAAACCACAAAAACCACAGATTTTTTTAGACATCTTAAGTAAAACATAAATAATGTGTTGCTTTATTCAGCTTTTATAAACTCAAACCAAATGAATAAAGCATTATGATTGGTTGTTCACAAGTACTCTTTAGGGAAATTTGCTATATATATATTGGGTTATGTATAGCTGTGTGATCAAATGTCATCTCAGTTTTGAAGAACATCAAAGCCGGGAGGCTTTCATCTGTGGGAATTTAAACCATGACTTGGGATGACAAGTTGGTGAGAAAACCAAACATGCTAAAATATAGTAAAAAGCTGACCGCATAAGTGGTAAAAGGTATCCATCAAAGGCCGGCAGATATGTGACACTTGCTGCATGACAACAGTATCTAAAATACAACTGGGTTACTTCGTGGAGACCTGCCAACCACAGCAAGACACCATCCATGGATATAGGTGAATATAACAAATGCCCACTGCCAACCTCTGTATGGTAAAATATATTCACAAGAAAAAATATAAATGATTGCCTTCTGTCAAACACAGCATGACACCATCCACTGATACAGGAAAAATATGTCAAATACCCCTTCCAAACACAGCTTTGGCACTATCCATTAATAGAGGTAATATATCAAATGCCCACTGCCAACCTCTGTATGGTAAAATATATTCATATGAAAAAATATAAATGAATGCCTTCTGTCAAACACAGCATGACACTATCCACTGACACAGGAAAATATGTCAAATACCCTTTCCAAACATAGCATGGCACTATACATTTATAGAGGTATTATATCAAATGCCCTCTGCCAACCACATCATGGCACTATCCATTAATAGAGGTATTATATCAAATCCCCCCTGCCAACCACATCATGGCACTATCCATTAAGGCACTATCCATTAATAGAGGTATTATATCAAATCCCCCCTGCCAACCACATCATGGCACTATCCATTAATAGAGGTATTATATCAAATGCTCTATGCCAACCACATCATGGCACTATCCATTAACAGAGGTAATATATCAAATGCCCTCTGCCAACCACATCATGGCACCATCCACTGATATAGGTAAATATTACAGGTGTGTATGACCTAACCTTGTATCTTGTGGCCATTATCTATCTGTACCTGCATACAGCACTGACATAGGACTGCAAAAAGAACATTTCCAGAAACAACAGTGGAAATCAAAATGAAAAGTGAAAGGCTTCCATTGGGCTTTCAATGAATTATGGCAAGTTGGTTGTAGTGTTTACTTGTGTAATTGTGGCAGAAAGATAAGACTAGTGATTTGGTTCTGTGTACGTTACAAAGTAAAAAATTTATCATCACTATTTATATACAAAGTAACAATATATTTTATAAAATCACAGCCAAGCACAATATTCACCAATATTTTAACCCACCTGAAGTTTTAACACTAAAAAATATTAGCTCGTATATGATAATAGATCTGTCGCCCACCGGAGAAAGGCAACATAGCAATGAAACTTGTCCTTGAATAATATTCATTTTGGGTTTGCAAGCTCCACCACTTCCAAACACAGCATGGGCACATTGGAATCTCAAGAGAGCTCACAATGCCAGCATGTTAATAATAACTCTGAGGAGAGCTATTTATTTTATAAAATGTAACCCTCTTATATTCACTGATAACGTTGTATGACAAGATGCCATAGTGGTCTTTAGGCATCACCATAAGTACAATATATATTATTGTATATACTGGTATAGCACACTGTACAAGGGATCAAAACAATAACATAGTATTTGTCAAAAAGAAATTAAACTTTTTGGGTCCCCATGAGCCTTTTTTTTAAATATAAATATGCACATACAGGTATGTACAACATATTTACACTTTTTGGCACTTTTACCTTTAAAATAACCCCCACCCAACACGGTCACGTCCCTGATCTCACTTAACTGCTGCAACTTCCATCTCCTCTCTGTTTCTTTCCATAATTTGTAAACTTCAGATGTCTTGATTGGCTGGGCAGGAATGGTAAATATCCTGTACATGAGAGTTTATTCATCCTTGGACTTCATATAGACAGGACATGGTTCTAAAGCGAAGATCAGCAGCACTGAGTTGTACCAAAGAATAAACAGATGGCAATAGTTTAAAAAATAACGCATGGGAATTGTTTATGATACTCAGTGATTTAAGCCACATACACACATGTAATTATTGTCGTTGGAGAGGATCTTTCACGATCCTTTCAGAACTGCATAGTATTCTACATAGTATGGTATCCTTCTCAGAACTACATAGTTCTCCTATGACAGGTATCCTTGAAAGAGAAGTCAGATATCTGAACACTTCAATAGAAGGCTCTGATGAACACAACTATCCCCTAACCCAGGGGTAGGCAAACTTTTATGGCCAGTAGGCCATTTCAGGGGTGGATGGGACTCTATACATTAGGCTGGACTCCCTCTCCTCTGTATGCATTGCGAGGAGAGGGATCTCCCTTCAGGGAGCGTTCCCTATTTACTGCACCGGCTGAATAGCATTTCCGGCCGCGGTAAATAGGGGAGCAACAGCAAGGAGACGGCACCGGAGCTTCGGCGGCTCCGGTAGTTCCTAACTCCCCCTGGCAGATCCGGCCAGCAAGAGCCTCCAGAGCCGCGGGTTGCCGGCAGGCAGTAGGCCGGATCGGCCAGAGGGCATTAGGCCGGAACGAACTACCAGCTAGGCCGTATCTGGCCTAAAGATTGGAGTTTGCCGACCCCTGCCCTAACCCGAGAATTTGATTTACTTCTCCTAGCCAGTAAAAACAACATGATGATGCACACGCCATGGCACATACAGCAAAAAAAGGGCACGCCAGGTAGCCCTCCTCATTTCACAGAAATCCAGACCATTATTGATTTCAATTTTTTCCTAGCAGAATTTCTCAAATCCCAGTAATACAGGGCCCCTCTCTGCTATGCAGGGATAAACCAGAGCTCGACTCCATCTGGAACCCGCCATAACTCATTCAAACTCCTTCTCATCACATTTTTACACAGACCTCTGAAGTTTTGGAAGCTGCGGATTTCTATGAAACATAATAGGGAGTTATTAAACATGTGGGAGCTGCCAACACATTGTACATTGCTGCGTTTATTTTATTTGCATTATCCAACCAATGTTTGCTGGTGGCTTTATTATGGTTAGGGCCTGTGTGTGCTTGTTTTTCGCTGCATTAGATTGGTTGTGCTTCTAGTGTAAACTGATTTTATTGCAGTCACTCTTTGGCTGTTAGCGCTGATCGCTCCCTCTCGGAGGTGGCTATGTGCTTTGGCAGAAGCTGCAGTCTGGATCGCTGCTCTGCAGGATATTACACCTGGCATGAAATTCTACCAGTTCTTGGAACTCACATTGCCTGTGAGATGGGCTGCTTAGGAAGGGTTTCAGCAAGCAGCGAATAATGATATTCTGTATGCCATGAACATCTGATGCTTGCAGTCCACACACTGCGTACATCAGAACATCTGCACATCTGCTTGGGCTACTAGTGAGATCAATTAAAGGGCCACTATAGGCTAAACCAGGACATTGGACAGGGTTCAATCTTCTATGCTGCTGTCTGGGAGCCCAGGGGAGGCCTAGATTGGCTTTTCAGTTGAGCTACCAAAGTCGCATGGCACATTGGATCTGGAACTAAACACCAAACTGAAAAGTCACCAGACTTGTTATCTTATGCTACGTACAAATGGCAAATTTCTGTTCCTGGGAACAATCTTTTGTGATCATTTACAGTGAATATAGAATGAACAAGCATTTTATACACAACACTGTTGAGCTCTAGAAAAGGGTAAGGAGGAGTGGGAGGCACCCCGCTGTGTCTTCCATCATAGGAAATGGCAGTGGTTGTCCCCAGTCAGTCACACATACTAGATTTTATCTTATATTTGTGCATAGCTTTAAGTGTCAGTTAATGTCAGTACAGGTATCTCATGGTGTTTTCAATTAAGCTGAGAACACTAAACAACTGACCGGCAATAGAGAATATTGTAGTCACCACGGCAGGGCATCCTTTGCTCATGTTTCCCATCATTTCAGAAAAAGAAGCTTGGCAGTCTGTACTGCAATTGTTCCTAAAACTTTTATCTGAAATGATTACTAATGATCCCTTTAAATGACCGTTATTGAACATGTACAGGATTTTAGTTCATGGAACATGGGATTAATACCTGCCAGGATGTATCGTCTGCCATTTTTAATGTAACATTATCATACTTGAGTGAACTGTGCTTTTTACAGTATCTATAATATTAGCTATAATATATATACATTGGAAATGCTAAACTTATATTATAGCTTCGCTGTGCATGAAATCTGTCCTCTCTACTGGAAAAAAAAGCCTGCCCCAGTTAGATAAATTCACAATTCTTGGCTGGTCGGGGGTTTGACGCCATTTCCAAAAAGTATCAATTGTTCTTACATTTTATTGTATGTTGATTGCCACGCAACAAACTCATGTCACTAATCCCACAAAGAAAGAAAACAAATTTAGGAGAACTACCTTTGAAAACCATAAAATGTACAATAATCAATTTCCCATGGTGCAATATGATCTTGGGCAACCTTGTGAAACCCTTACTGTACATGGTCCCCCTGAAGTTATCTCCTATCCCAACCCTAAAAATGAATCTGAGCGAAATGATCTACACCCCTTATCTACCATTCTTACTCTTTGGAGCAACCTGTCCCTTTTTAAAAACCTTCTATCCAGCAGCCTCCTAGTAACAGGAAAAGAAGAATACTTACCACTCAAGGAGGTGTCAAAGGAGATGTTAGTTTCTTAGTAGTGATGTTGTTCTAGCCAAGCGACTTTGGCTAAGCTTAAATAATGTCATCAGCCTTCTACAGTGTACATTATAACTTTATAGAAGGAGGTTATACTAGTGGCTGTGAATATGGCCAAGAACTGGGCAGACACCAGGATTTACATTGTGACATGTCTGAACCACCATCTTCCTCCAGGAAGTAGATGATAACCCTGGGTGATATTTGAAAAAAGACGGCTCCAGTCTTCTGAGGATAAAAGATTTGTCAGGGAAGTGTTATACTGAAACATTGTATATGTTCTTCTTAAGCCGGGGGTCGGCAAAGTTTTATGGCCACTAGGTCATTTATGGGGTGGGCGGCAGCACCCAAGGCCGGACCCACCCTAATGGTTCTGCCCACCACCAGGGAATGCCCCCTGAAGTGAAATCCCTCTCCTCTGTATGCGGCGGAAGTGTCAACGCGGCGGAAGTATCAACGCCGGCCGCGGTAAATAGGGGTGCAACTGCAAGGGGGCAGCACCGGAGCTCCAGCGGCTTCAGCTCTGGTAGTTCCTAAATCCCCCTGGCCGATCCGCCAACAACCCGCGTCTCCAGAGCCGCAGGTCGCTGGCCGGCATAAGGCCGGATCGGCCAGGGCGCGTTAGGCCGGAACAAACTACCCGCTAGGCCGTATCTGGCCTAAAGGCGGGAGTTTGCCGACCTCTCTCTTAAGCTCAATGATACCATCCTCCCATGGAACCTTTTTATTCACTTCTTGCCCCAAGATTCTTATTACAGATGCTGGACTCCATCTTTTCTCCAGCCAGAGAATGTTCTTAGGATCCACTAGAAGTCTGGGCCCTTCAGGCACATCTACAGCACTGGATCCCCGGCACCCAGAAACCCAAGTGACTTGGAAGATGGGTAAATCTAGCTTCACAATGGAAGAAAAACACGTTAAACAACATTATGGTTTAGATATTTGCCTGAAGGTGGGCTGTAACTTAAACATGTAACCCACAAACTAACACTAATGTCCAGGGAAATACTGGTGATAAATCCTTGAGTGTTTCTGCCTCCATCAATATCCAAGACCCAACTGAGAAGATATGAGCTTTTTATAAAGCAAAGCAAGAGAATGCTTTCAAGGAAATAAATAAAAAACAATTGGCACGCTTTGATCCAGCAATTAGACGTGCAATGAAAGAAAAAGGCAAAGCTGGCAAGAGTGTTAATTGGCCGTATTTAGGACGTTCAGCTACACCTCATCTGAAATCTGAATCTGGCTTTTTAATTAGACTGGGGTTCAACTCAAAGAAATGTCTACCCACCCACATTTTTCTGTATTTCCAGAATGCTGCGTAATTGCAGCCAATTTCAGAATAATGGCTTTCCAGGGAAACGGTTGAATATCCAGGAGCAGTGGGCCTTCGTTTGGCTTGTCAGATTGCCGAACGTGCTTCTGCTTTTCATTTTGGCCTTTACATTGCCGGCAGCTAGCGGAGCTCGAGCTACTGTGATTTGTAAGTCTCTGCAGATGTCATTTGTCTGTCTGGACCCATACACCGCTTGTAAAACTGGAGAAATCGATACAAGCAAAAATTCCAAGCAGACCATTAGAAAAAATAAAGTTGGTTCATAAATTCCCTGAAAAAATGCCTAAAGGGAAACTAATGTGGGCAGCTGATACAGACTGCCCTTTTAAAATGCTATTTTCCTGGCTGTATCAGTGATGTGGAAACTAATGTAAGAAAATCAGACAGGAAAATTCAATTTTTCCTGAACTTTACATTTTATAAGGGCAGCCTTTTTATTGTGCTAGAAGGCAGTCATTTTTGTTGTACCATATTAAACCTAAAATGGAAATCAAAAGCTCTACTTGATCACTATTTTAATTAACAGTTATCACCACTTATTATCTCTCATCTGGACTACTGTAACCTCCTCCTCTCTGGTATTCCACTAACCCGACTCTCTCCCCCACAATCTATTATGAATGCTGCAGCCAGACTCATCCATCCTTCCCACCGCTCCTCTTCTGCTGCATCTCTTTGTAGTTCTCTTCATTGGCTTCCATTTCACCTGGGAATCAAATTCAAGCTTCTGTACTTTGCCTTCAAATCCCTCCACAGTTCTTGTCCCACTTACCTTTCTGACCTGTTAAATAAACACCCCCCTAGCCGCTCTCTTCTCCCCTCCAATGACCTACTAATGACTTCCTCACTCATAACCTCATCACACGCACGGCTCCAAGCCCATACACCCCTACCCTGGGAACACACCCTTACCAATAGGCAGAAAAATCATCATTGTCACTTAAAATGAACTGTGAGTTACAAATTGCTCATTGCACCCCCAGCAACCTCTAGAGGAACTCTGGTTGAGAAACACGTTTAAAGTTATACATCACCTATTACACACTTAAAACCTCCTACAGATAGGCCTGTACAACAACGAGGAATAGATTTGCCGGTGTCCCCCCTTAAATTTCCCTAAAAGAAACTTTTCAAATCCAAGCCAAGGCTCAGCCACCTGCCAAGGGTTTTTGTCCAGACGATACTTACAAATCCTTTGGTTTCCATTTACAGAATATCTAGATACGCCGAGTCAAAATACGCTTTAAACTATGTTGAGGTCATTTAAGGAGAATTACTTTCGTCATAAGAAGAAAGAAAAAAAAATAAAAACATTGGAAGAGAGTACAACAGAGGATTTAAGTTGATTCTGGTGGAATATTTCTGCATTACAAATGAATTTCTGTCCCATTCTGTACACACACACAAAGTCTCGCTAGCAGAAAACTTGCAGTTGTGAGTGTTTGCTAACAGTGTAAAGGCAGGCACTAAATCACCAAACCTATCTCCTTCCCTAAAACACATTCCCTGAGGTGGGCTGGGGGGAGTCAAGATGCAGATTCAGATGCCATCAAAGACTTTGTAGGATTTGCCCACAGTAAAATTCTCTCCTCTACTTGTGGATGAACAGGTTGCTGACAAAAGGTCATTCTCTCTGTGTGCAGCAACTAACACTGTTCAGCTGTTCCTGATCCACTGCTCCAGGTATGTGATTTCCTGTATGAGCCCTATACAATCTCTACACTCTCCTTCATTTCATCCCTAAGTTTATTTTACAATGCAGTATTTAAACACAGAATTTATTTTCAATTTGTTGCCCTAAACAGTCTTGGTTTTTTCTATTACCGTATATATTACAATGTAATGTTTAATTTTATTTTACGACTTTATTATGTTTAGAATTTGAATTTTAGGATATATAAATTTGTGTATACTGTAAACAATATTTACAATATATATTCATGATATTTATTAATATTATATATTTTTTAATTTAATATTTAATTAAT
>NC_092863.1:10995951-11040538 GCF_032062135.1 Pyxicephalus adspersus | reverse complement strand
ATAATGCCTGTGACTAAAAATAAATTGATAAAATATATGAAAATGTATATTCTTTGTACTAATATTATTCTATAGTGCTATATTTGTATTTGCATTTTCTTATAACATTTGTAAATTTTTAACAATAATAATATTAGTTGCCTTGATTTATTTACTCTTCCCAATGTGTGCAGTTTTGATTATATAGGATTTTCTTCTGCCTCATTTCATATGTGATTTGTAGTTCTTATTTATGACATTTTATGTAATGAATTACTATTTACTGTTTCATGCTCTGTACTGTGAATTGCAATACCTTACTATAACCAGTAGGTGTCGTTATTGGCAATAATATTTCAAGATAGGAGAAGATTTAATAAATGCAGTTAAAATAAAATCACAATCTCTAAAGGTAGCAGTAACAAAATAATAAAAAGAGAAGAAAGCTGAGCAAATGTTTTTTTTTTTTTTAAATCAGATTGCTCCACAAATATATTTAATCTGAAAAATTGCTGAAGATAGGTTTTGTACATGCAGACTGCCCTTTGCTGTGTCATATTTCATGTACTGGTGTTAGATGGGGCAGCTGTGAAAGCACAGATGAGGCAGTGTTTACATCTTGTCAGAAGGCAGATTTGAGACTCCTAAGAAAATAACTGTGGGCTTGGAAACTGGCAGTCTTAGTCTTCAGATTTCCATTAGAACCATCATACATTTGGAACTTATATATATGTACATTGGTCATTGCTGCTTACATTTTTGTTTCTTCAAATGTACAATTTACCAGAACATAGCATTTCAGGAGCAGGTAGAGGAGGTGGACACTTGGTACTTGTGGTACTGAAAACCCACTAGGTTCCTAAAGCTAAGTGACTACATAGCAGCGGGTGATTGGCTTGTCCAGCAGTCAGGACTGGTTTGGGAGAGTAGAGACCCATGTGTAGCACCTACCTCGAGGAAGAAGGTTTTCTTTGGGTTGACATTGTATTTTAACTATGTATTTAACAATATGTTCTAGCTACCGTATGTATTTCCCTGGAGGAGAGGAGAGGCAAGAGCACCTGTCTCACACTGTGCAAGTGCCATAGTCAGCATGGCAGTGCCTAGGTGGTCAATGCTGGGTAAACCATGGATGGGAATGGAGAAATACAACTCCTATGATAATCTTATATTGATTTCAATGTTGATATGTCTATGAGCATGTTTAAAGTCTTCTTGCCCCTTGCTTACTATCACAGCAGCATTGGGTGGTTAGGTTTTTGTAGGAAATATACCATGTTCAGCGTCATCACCCTTCATGTTTAGGAAAATAACATAAACCTAAATATATGGTTGCTCATAGAGTATGCACATACATTCAGGCTCTAGGGTTGGCCTCCAAATGCACAGTAATAACATTTGGTTCTGTTATTGCTAGTTAGAGAGGTGTGGGTGAGTGGACTGGTGTTTCTGATGGACTTTATTCCTGCTTAGAGGTAACATAAATGGCCATGTGTCAATATGATTTTGGCTTATGGTAATGGTTTCTGTGTCAGATTCCATTGATAGGCTCATTAATGCACTTGACCACCTTCTGACTTGCAATCCTACAGACCTATAAAGAACTCTTGAAGCTAATAGAAGGCCTGAACAATCAGAATGGCTGATGTGCCCAAATGACTGTTGGCTGGCCAATAATCTCCTCTAGTAGATCAATAAGTAGGACCATTACATGATCCAATCCACATGCACATTAAATTTGTGGTAGGTGGCATCATGTTTAGTAATATCATCCTTCCAAAGCGACCCTAAAACCACCATTTTTATTAATCCTATCCTGATTATTGTTTGCATGAAAACTGCACGTGTTGTTTAACCAATATAAGTACATAGAGAATTATGGAGCCTTGGATAACAGATGGCATTTTCTTCTTGTAGCTATACCTCTTCTGTGGAGTTAGAAGATGACACTTATACATGTACATCCGTATGTTCCTGGCTTGCTCCTTTGGATTATGAAGCTCACAAGCTCCTTTGCTTTGGCCAATGCGGCTGAACTGCTGCATCCACCCAACAGCACTGCTACTGACTTCATGTTCGGCCTTGGAATCCCTAGAACACGAAGGAAGCGATACATTTCCACCAGAGACATGAATGCTTTGCTGGACTATCACAACCAGGTGCGCTCCAAAGTCTTTCCCCCAGCTGCCAATATGGAATACATGGTAAGTGCACAGTCAGTGGATAAAAAAGATGAATAAAAAAATGTAACTTCATTAAAAAGGATCTGTACATGGGATGATGTGTACAATAAAGGCAGCCAAGGAAACAGTATTTCATGTTGGCTTTCTACAGCTTTGTTAACTTACCATGCTTTATTCTGTACTATTATTATTACACAGTATTTATATAGCACCATCATATTACGCAGCGCTGTACAAAGTCCATAGTTGTGTCACTAACTGTCCCTCAAAGGAGCTCACAATCTAATGTCCCTACCATAGTCATATGTGATTAATGTAGTCTAAGGTCAATTGTTAGGGAGAAGCCAATGAACCTAACTGCATGTTTTCGGGATGTGGGAGGAAACCGGAGTACCCGGAGGAAACCCACGCAGACACGGGGAGAACCTGCAAACTCCATGCAGATAATGTCCTGGCTGGGACCTAGTGCTGCAAAGGCCGGAGTACTAACTCCTGAGCCACAGTGCTGCCCATTGCAGAGATGGTGATTTTAATACAGTCAGGGCTTTGTTCCTTTATACCAGAAGTGCTACATGAAGTTTATTGATTTGATGACTGCTGGGGGGATTTTCAAGAAGCAGCGGGAATGGTAAAGAAACACAGGTCCACAAAATGAACAAAAACGAGGCAGGGGAATGCTTGCACTGCAGCTCTGCAGGTACAGCTTCCTCTCCAGCACGGAGACTAGTTAGCAGTACAGATGTGATATCAAATCTTAAAAGATAAAGAGACGCAGTGCTTTAAATGATTTAACAATGTAAGTACATAGTTATGAGAAAATAAAAAATGAGATGCTTACATACCTGGAAGAGCAATGCTATATTTACTGAAAGAATTCTAAACAAAATATAGATTTTTCAGGGTACTTCTTACACAAAAAAGTTCAAGTGACAACACTTTCAAATAAATCAGTAGAGACAGGGGGCCTGATTAATAAGGCTGGAGAGAATACACTTTTATCAGTGAAGATGGGTGATCCACAAGCCTGGAATGGATCTGGCCCAAGATTGAAAACATTTGTTAACAAATATCAAATGCTTTTTAGGAAATCCATTCCAAGTTTGCTGGATCACAAAGCTTTACTTTACAAAGTATATCCTCTCCAGCCTTGAGAGCTTTAATAAATCAGGCCCAGGGAGATGGAATGGGATACATTACAATTTGATCAATGGGCTCTTTTTAAATGTATTTTAGACCTTCAAACCTATACGTCATGGAGCAACACCTGTCTGACCTTTTGATTGAAAAGAACTTTCTGACTCAGGACAGTCTGATCAAATAGTTCCATAATCATGTCTCAAAATATTATTTTTCCAAGTTTAGCTGTTCCTAAAACATCACTGTCAACATAATATTTTGGGAAGCTGCTTAACTCCTCATCATGGGAACATTGATAACCCCATTTCCACAGGTGTCTGTGCTACACCACAAATCCTAAAGCTTGCTGGCAGATATAATAAGTTTATATAATTTTATATAAAGTTTAAAATTTAGTTATGTATCCATTAAGATTCCTAAAATGAATTTTTAAATATAAGTAGGATAAAGTCTGAATAGCTACGGATGAAATACAAAATGCATTTTAACTAGTGCATTATTAAGGTCACAAAATAAAAAGTTAAGCAATTCATGAAAAACAAGAGTTACATTTTAACGACACGTTAAACACACATTATGGAAGTGCATGTGCATTTACCAATGTAATACCATGATGAGCGCTGAATCTGTTTTTAATGAAGCTGGGGTTTGTAATATTTTGAGTATCAAGAGAATAAAACTACATATGATGGTCTTGTCCATTTCACTTAACTTTGCACAGCAGTATATTTGAGTTTGACATGCCTGCTCTATAAAGTCCTTTATAATTAGGCATCAGCAATGCTTTGTGCACCAATACACAGTGAATGCAGGGTGACCCCTCGGGGGTGGGCCTATGATGCATGTTGAAGTCCATAAGAGGTGGCTAGGTGGAATTCTGAGGACATCTAGTGGTGAAATAGAAGATATGTGAGGCACAGCTCTGGAAATAAACTTAATTTGCGTTATTTAATATCACTGGGGGACAAATATATAATAAAAAAGTTTGGCTCCAAGTAGGATGAACTCATAACAGTGCTTTGGGGTAGCTTATCTAAAAGAGAACAGGCTGTTCACTTATCAAATTGAATATTAGTGACTAAAGTGTAAATCTAAATACCCAATCATGAACAATGGAAATGACAAAATACCAGGATTTTCAGTGCTATCACTTATTTTGGTAAAAAACTAAAACTACTACAATCCACCCCAATGTGTATTCAGGTGATACTACTTTTGCACCATGTCACTGTCTTATAGAGAACCAGCCTAATACTTTTTATCATGGTGACATCTAGTGGTGAATGTGAGCAGAACACTTCTGATACAAAACAGTTTGCGTAAATGTAATATATAAAACTTTATCAGAGTTGCAGTGTTTGCTGAATGCCAAGTAAACTTATTGCCACTTGTGTTTGTTATTTATTTTAAAGAAACCCTTTAATTTAGATATTTTGTTTCAATAAGGTGTGGGATGAGCGGCTAGCCAAATCTGCTGAATCCTGGGCTAACCAATGCAAGTGGGACCATGGGCCAAACCAGCTGATGCGTTATATGGGCCAGAATCTCTCCATTCACTCTGGAAGGTAATTCATTCATCTGTGTTTGGTAAAGCTGAAGTTTGCTAGAGAACATTTTCCTTGATCTTCAACCTTGTGCTTACTTTTCCAGTGTGTGCTATGGATCAGAGGTGTTATGTTTTCTGAATACAGCTAACTTTGTTCCGCAAGTGTGTTCTTACATCCCTCAGAATATGCTGCACATAAATCCAGCTTATTACCTCATACAACATTGCATTGGTATTACTGCAAATGGGGTGGTTAGAGCACCTAATCAAGGATAAGGATATGAGCCAATCATCAGATTTCAACTTCTGCTTTTCTAGTTGCAAATGATGTGCCTATAGTTCAGATGAAAAAACAATGGAGCATTCGTTTCTGGTGTCGTTTCAAAATGATTGGTCTTTATCCTGATCATCATTAAAACCACATGGGCACCCAGTTGTGGAGCTTCCACTAGGTCTTTACAGAGTCAAATGTGTTAAAGCATGAGGTTATCATGACTTTAACTTTTTTTTCTTTTTTACAATTTTACATAAGTACAAAAAAGAACTTGCTGTAAGTGAAACTCTTTGTCTTAGACAGTTAGTAACAGAATGGGTTTAGCCATCTGACAATTTGCTCTCCTCCTGTTCCATCAAACATTTAGGATTTCCCCTTATTTCTGTACCAGTAACAATGGTCATCTGTGCAAACAGTAAGGGTGAATCTTCCCTGCAAGAATACAGACAGAAGTTCTAATTCTTCCACACTCCATCTCATTCTAAGAGGAACTAATCTCAGCACAGGCTGCGCGCTGAATTCGGATGAGCCTCTGGACATCTCCAACTAATGCCCATCTTGGTAACACTTCTGCTATTCTAGTCCAGTCAGTGGAAATGCCATCATTTTCCAAAGACGTTCCAAGCTACAAAGGGAAAATAATCCCAGTGCAAAGATAATCATTGACTTTTCTCACAAACAGCATAAAACACGTGACACTAACTTCCCAGCAAATACCATAAGAGGAAGTACCTTGGCAATCCATCTGTCTACAGGAGAAGGGCAATCCATAATTCTATGTTATTGTAAACATCTATCTAGAGGATGATACGGTTCCCATGAGTCTGACAACTGACGGCGTTGTGTGCCCAAACAACTGTCATTCATTAATTTTCTCCATTATAGCCATTCTCAGTCTGGGATTTTAGAACTCTTGGTTTCCTCCAGAAGTTGTTAAGGGGTCCTTGAGCTGACTGAGCTCTCATCTGATGGTGTCTGCACTGTTCTAGGGCCAATATCATTTGTCAGAGCCAATGGCACGGAAGAGATGGTCTTTGTGGCTATCAGTAAAGGTGGATTTCCAACCATGCCTGTAAGGGAGGCATTCTGCTCATTGACTTCAAATTATTTAAATGTAGCAGAGGGTTCCTTGAGATCTGAACATTATTTCAGTAGTTTCTCTGCGGGTAAGAATCATTGAGAAAGCTCATCTAAACCAGGGGGCAGCAAACTTGGACTTTGGACTACTAGGCCATTTCAGGAGGTCAAGAGGGCACACTAGGCCAGAAGAAACAAGGTGTCCAAGGAAAGGTTTTTTCCAACCAGGACTGCAAGCGTGCAGCCTCAATCTGGGGGGGCGTTAGGCCAGACTGGAACACTGGGTAGGCTGTATCCGGTCTAAAGGCCAGAATTGCCTACTTCTGATCTAAACAATTGCACATCTCTTATGACAAAGTAGCTTGGACAATCCATCTGGAAGTTCTGTGACAATCAGTCTGTTAGCACTGCAAGTCGTGCCGGCGCCGCTGCTCCTAATTGCAGGCACGGGCGCCGGGTCCTATCTTTCGGGTAACCCCACTACCTATGTTCCATGCCTGTGTTTCCTTCATGCTGAGACTTGCTCTGGTGTTTGAGCTGGCGTGGGTGTGTCTCTCTTAATTCATGAGGTAACACATACACGCCCTCTGTTTTCTACAGCCTATGGCTGGTTTCCTGCAGGTAGTTAAAGGCACCTCCTACTACAGGAAGTTGCCTGAGCAATATCTAGGTTTACCTTGTGTAACTCTCAGTGCTAAGGTGTTTTCTCTGTTTTGCCTTGCTGTGTACCAGACCTTGCTTACTTTTTAGACTTTGCCTGTTTGCTGCCTGACCTTGACCTCGGATTACGTTTTTGGACTTTGCCTGATTGCCGCCTGACCCTGACCTTGGATCTTTGTTTCTGGACTTCTTGGCCACGCAAGCCCCTCGGTGCTTGCACCGGGTTTCCTGACTCCTGTGGTCAGCTGCCACTGGCCTGGGGATTGCTCTGGAGTGGCACCTGGCAGCTACCCCGCAGCCCAAGCCTATCTTCACCATCAGAGGCTCTAGTGAAGACCTGGTTGCGGCTTAGTCACGCCCCTCTGGAGCGTACCCAGTCAGTGGCACAGTGGGTCCACACTCATAACACAGTCTATAGAAGAAATTCATTATTTTCTATTGTTATAAGCATCTCTTTAGAAGGCTTTGAGGTTCCATTGAGTTTGCCAACCTAGCCTGAAGCTCTCATTAATGGGCGTTCTCATCTAAACTATAGCACTCATCTCTATAGCGAAACATGTCCTGGATAATCCATGTGGAAGCTCCATGACGATCCTTCTGAAAGATGCCTGGACAATTCTTCTGGAAGTACCCCGACAATCCATCTGTCTACAGGAAAATGGCTGTCCATAATTACTTGTTATTGCCACCATCTATCTAGAAGCTGATAAGGTCTCCATCAGGCATGCCAGCCTAGAAAGCAGAGCTGTCATTCACAGGTCGCACATTTGTCTGAACACATCTCCACAGCCAAACCTTTTTTTAAGACTCCATATGCATGAAAGAATCATTTATATGAGCGTTAGACCAATTACTCCTAGAAGATACCAAGCTGGGATCACAGATCATGGCTCACAAAGAGCAGATCATTAGCTCCTGGAACCGACCAGTCATAAAAACCTCTGTAGGTAGAGGGGGTTGGCAACATACTAACAATGCCCTTTCTTTACTAGTGTGCTGTACCTGCCTCCCTTTTACAGTACTGCAAGTATTGTCCTTGTGCCAGTTCACCTGCATCAGGTGTTGGTTTGTCATTTTTTTGTGTCAATTGCCTGCAAATTCAGTAAAATAAAATGGGTTATGATGTGTAAATGGTGTCATTTTTGATGCATGCTGATGATTTATAATGTTAATGACAACATTGTTTTGCAGGTATAGGTCGATTGTGGATCTAGTCAAGGCTTGGTATGATGAGAGACAACATTATTCTTTCCCTTACCCGCGGGAGTGTAACCCCAGCTGTCCCAGCAAATGTAGCAGCTCCGTGTGCAGTCATTACACACAGGTATGACCCCAATCAATACTATCCAATATTTGTTACAACACAAAACATTTCCTCCTGGACGCTAGGCTCATAATACCTAATTGCCTAATCTACATACCTTTTTGGATCACTGACTCAGAAACTCTATAAGGTTTTGCCATCATAATGCTGCCAAGCAACTATATACTCTGGTGGAATGAGTGGCAGGGGTGCCCAAGGTAATTTGAAACACTGATCTGTGTACTTGCTCCAGGTCAGTGCCACCAAGTCAGCATAATGGACCCATACCTGGAATTTTCAGATAGAACAATGGCAGCAGCTTTATAGAAACCAAGCCACAAGACTGGTGTGGGCTGATCAGTCATGTATGGCCCCCATAGACATTACATGAACAATCAAAAGTTAAACCTTACAAACTATTCATCTGATGGGAATATATTACTTTTTCTGTGATGTTATTCCTGTAGTTCTGGTTTGCTTATTACTGCGGAATATTTATGTGTGCAGCAAAGCTTAAACTTGGGTTTCCTCTTCTATACATAATAAATGTCCTATTCCTGACTTATTCCTGAAATCCTAGTAACATTTATAGCTGAATCTTTCTAGTAAGTTCTTGAGAAGCCTTTGCACTGCCGCCCCCTCCTCTGGCACCTCAGCGTACATCTGCAGGCAGTTAAATATTTTTCCATAAACGGTTCTCCTGCACCTGATCGTACAGCCAGATATTTATTTTTTAAGGAAGAAAGTCTTCCTCTCACATTTCGCTTTTACCATCAGCAGAAGCGTGCAGGGCGACAGCTGGCCATTTGTATTCCTTGTAAAACATGAAACTCAGGGTCACATTTTTTTTTTTCGATACCTAAGGTTGGCCTTAGGTTTCATGGCATCCCCTAATCCCAGTAAAGCAGTTTACAGATGGAGATGTAGAAAGCACATTTGGTTCCTTGATAAACACTTTTCTTAATTTTGTTTCCCGATGTGGCAGGACACGTAGACAGTTGGAATGCGGTCTAACATTCAATCTTTTCTTATGCACTTCAAAATTCAGTTCATCTAGAAGAAGGCTAAAGCATGAATTATTGGTAGGATAAATTCACAACTGGTTAGTAAGATAGAAAATAGACAGCTGTGTTTAGTATCTATGCTTATTTCCCTAAAATAACTTTCAGGTGCCTTGGAACCCCTCTTATAATCAATTAGAAATGCTATATGCATTGGTTGCCATTGCAAAAATGCCCACCTTGGTTAGTGGTCACAATGCCACTTTTACAGTCAGCTAAAAATAATCCTTGGTTTTACATGCAGCTGGCTCTGCCAGGTAGCATTGGCCCTGGAAAAATGCAGGCATTATCATATGAGAGGTCAACTAGCAGCAGGTCAAGAAACCCCTGGCAATTTCTGAAGGATCCCCAAGGTTCCCTAACACTGGCTGAGAAAGGCTGCTGTAGAAGAAGGATATTTGGCATGACATATAGGCATTCTGTGGCAAAAAGAGCAAGGTTGAAATGAAAAGAATACAAATTAGACCCTAAAAAACTCAAAACTTCCTAAAAGGTACTTAGAGGAACATTTAGGTAGTCATTGCTAACCTTCTGGAAATCTCCCGGCTGAATTACATCAACATGACCGACAGATGAATAGCATTTTCAGAAGCCTATAACATCATTTCTGTCCAGGTTTTCTGAAATGTGAATGTATAGATCTTTTTGACCCTTATGCTAGGATTAAATTTGGCAATTTTCTCTCCATGGATTTTTTGATCAATGATTCATTGACATTTAAATTGATCTTTTGTCATTGACTACAAGTATTCAGTGTACCATCCACTTGTTCAATGTTGATTTGCATTAGAATAAAATAAAGCGAAGCAAAATTTACTCTAATAATTTCCTGAAAATATAGTCAAGTGCATGGCTAACATTATTAACAAAAGAACTAAAACTATTAAAGTTATTGCTGTTGATAGGTTACTGGTCTGTAGAAGTTCACAGACCTGCAACTGGAAGATCTGATAGCAGTTGGTCTCTATAGAAGCAGTCAGAGCTTTGAAAGTCTATAACTTGGATTTTATTGGGCTAAGGCCACTGGCGGAAGGAACTCAAACTAAAGGAGAGTCTTTGTGATTAGTGATAACATGAAAACCTGATTTCGGAAGGGTATTGAGAAGTATTATTATTAAAATTAGATTTTACTGGGTGGCCATTTCGTCATAAGAACAGGTCCAGGACAATTAGACAGGTCCAAAATTAAAAATTACTCTTATATTACCAATTATTCTTATACATTGTTTATATAATTACATAAAACTATTTAATTACCTCCTAACTTCCTATTTTCTACGGCCAGCAGTAAAGTCTTCCTGTCATCATGTGATCATATTTAATCAGTCAATAAGATTGGTTGGTGGCAAGGAAGACCCATATGAACTTCTCAGTTTCAAAGCAGCCCAGTTTTCCAGTAATTGTTGCTGCGAACCTTAAATGGATTCTAAAAACATTTACCCTGGCAGCAGCAGATCAATCATCTTTTAGGAAGGAGAAGGCAAAAGAGGTCTAAAAACCAAATGTTATTTTTGAGCTGTTTTTCCAACCTTTCCAAGACACAGATATTGTAACATCGAAAGGCTGAAAATAAGCAATTACAGCATCGTATTTGGCAGAAGCTAGGAATTTGAACTCAGCCAGTGCCGTCACTGACGCACGCGTCTTGGACACGGATTCCATAAAGGGCTTTAATTGAGACGTATCTATTGCTGTGTTTGTGTTGGCCATAGACTTTGTTAAAGCCGCAGCTTCTGCCGAGGTCCAACCTTGAATAACTTTACACTATTTCCCTTTTTTTATTTAAATCTGTGTCTTCTGTGAATGATTACGTAACTCCAATGTGACCTGTTTAATGTTAGCAAAGATCAAGTTTTGTCTTATTTAGACATTGTAGAATAGTCTAAGAGTACCACTCTTAAAGTTGAAATCTAGAATAGGCAAAAGTTTAGTAAATATACGTTGCACATTGTATTTTTTTAAATCTTGGTGTGCTTTGTGTAGTTTATTTTCCAGATCTGTGCAGTAACCAAGTGTGAAAAGTTTCCTATGTGCAGACACTTCCTTTAATGAAGACCAGTCTTAGCTTTTCTGTCTTTGTGTAGGGTGACCGGTCTAGTATCTGCCCTCTGAGGTTCTCCGGAGGAAGCATGAAATGGGTGGTCCCTGGGTCCCTGCCACAGCTCTCCTCTGTGCACAACGCATATCATGTGTGACCATTGAGGAATATATTCACATGAAGGTTTATGTGCCTAGAGTCTATACTTGAAGAGTAGAGGAATGCTTATCTGCTAACTGCAAGGATAACTCACATCTGAAGCCATGCCTTATTGTATTTGTATCACGACAGATAGTAATAGTAATAGTAACAGTAGTAATAATAGTAATAGTAACAGTAGTAGTAATAGTAACTTCATTTAATATCCTTTGGCATGTTCAAATTTTATATATGTGTCTTTTTACTTTGTATATGGCTGTTTCCCTGGGATTGAGGCATAAGGGGATTTTCACACTGTATCACAGTTGCTGGATGTTAAAAAGAGTTTCCTTTTATGCCATTATTATCACATCATCCTGCCCATGAAAAATAAAGATTATATGTGGAAGACCTCCATACATGTGAATAAGCTGGTCCTTCTCTCTTCCAGATGGTGTGGGCATCATCAAATAAAATAGGCTGTGCCATCAACACTTGCAATAACATCAACGTATGGGGAAGTACGTGGAGACAGGCTGTCCTTTTGGTGTGTAATTACTCCATCAAGTAAGTTAGAAAATATCCGCTGTGTTTTCCTACTACAGTGTAAAATAAAAACATTGGTATTAATGATTTCCTGGTTGCCTGATCATTGGTGACCTCCTAGTTATAGCAACCTTCCAGAAAGAATGCATGTAAATTAACAATATGAAATACATGTAAAATACTTCTTATTACCACCTTCCTTAAATCTAGTCTTAGCTTTCTTGCAGAACTAGAAATACTTGTAAGATCTTTAAACCTTTTACACTTGTCAGAAATCTGCATATACTTGATGCCCACAGTGGTTCTACCTGCTAGCTGTTTCGTCACTTATGTGTTCAAGGAACCACAATGGACACTGAGCAGATTCAGGTTTATGGTTGTGAAGATTTATTATTGTGCAGGCTTATATTATCTTTGCAAGTGAGCAAATACTATATTCAACTGAAGAGGTGATGGCAAGTATAATACATGTCCTTAAAATCTTTTTATTGATGACCAGTATTCAGCAGACACCTGTCACTCTATGTGACAACTGGAAATACCCTTAAAGAAACCATTACAGTATCTGCTGCATCATGACATTCCTATAACCCCAACACCTGCATTATGTAAACTTTCAGAAAAGACATCCTTCATTTTATAGTTGCTTAGCTCTGGGGGTTACCGAGAATGATAGGTGTGATTTAATTCCCAATAGTAACAAAAAGCTTTTACAGCTTAGATAAAGTCAAGAAGTCAAGGTCATCAATAATTATATATATAGTAGACTTTTTTTTTAGTTTTTGCCTAATAAGCTCCTGCAATACCCCAAATTCCCCGTCACTGACAGCTGATTGAAGAGGAAGACCGAGATAACGTGAGCAAGCTGTGATCTATTTCCAGTGGTCCAGTCTGCTCCAATCAATGGGACACACGATTATTGTGGATTGGAGCATCAGAATGGGTGTGTTGGACCACTAGTAATAGACTACTGCTTGTTCAACAATGAAAATGGTTACATTACTCATCGAATGGAGGATCTCACCTCCACGGTGAGGGGCACGGGCGGGAAAGTTGCACTTACCTGGTTCTATTGGTCTCAATTTCTTCTCACCACTGAATACAGGGACCTGATTTCCTCAATCTGATATTTGGGTATACTCTTATGTATTTCAAAGGTACTGACAGGGAGAGCCCCTCTGCGGGATCCTGCGCTTTCTTCATACTCCACTGCCCTTTTTTTTTCTAGGTACACAACCACCCCCACAAGCATATGTTATATTGTTGTGCTACAATACATAATCTATGTTGTTATTGGATTTCCATCCTCTCCTTCTGCAAACGATATTTTGAGCCATGTGAATTATACTTGTTCAATGTCTCATTGTTATGACTGATTCTGTATTTTTTGTTGCTTTGTTCATGATACTTGTATCACTCGCTTACTACTGGTTGCTATATTATCGCTTGTTTCACGATGAGTCTGTATTTTGTATCTTGTTTTATAAAAATTTTAAATAAAGAATGTTTAAAAAAAAAGAAAATGGTTACATTACAGTAGGATTTGCTTGTTGCTAGATAAAGGAAACCCATGGGATATGAGTAAACATTCCTATGTCTATAATAGACACACCCGACCCTGGCATCAAGCAAAATCTAAAACTTCTGCAGTGGGCTTATTAAAAAAAGACCTAGTACAATAAAAATGTAATACAAATGATGTACAAAGTTTGGGCTTACAACATCACACTTGTCAGAGTTGAGGGGTGACACTTTAAGGATGTTCATATTTAGTTACTAAAGGAAGGAATGTCACACTATAAACATGGTAAATGTACTATTAAAAGCTGCTTGTTCAAACTGGTCAAGAACATGTCGTTAAAACACCACCAACATTCAGAACCGTGTATTCTTGCAACAGGCAAAGCCTACCGCATTCTGGTCTGTGCACATAACCATCTATCTGCTAGAATGCAGTCTAGACTGCACCATGTTCCTGGGATACATTTATTGGCCAGTTTATGGAGAGGGTCAACCATCGGCCAAGGCTTCCCTGTTCATTAAATACATCTGTGAACTTTCTACGGTTTAGCTTTAGGAAACTCATTTATAACGAAGATTAGATAGCACTATCTGTTCTCCATTACTTACTACTTCACTAAGCAAACCAGGGCCCATTTCTTTAAAAATAAAGGGGTTGCTGTGCATAACCAATGATAATTTTTCTCAAGTGCGAAGAGGACTCCGTGATTGGAGGGAAGTCCTTTTGCTTAGGTCACATAAAGTGGTATCCTCCTTGTTCTTCTGGCTATTTTTTATTTTTGCATTTCAAATGACCCCCTATGTATCCTTGATAGTATAACTTAGTTTTGGATAGATGAGGAAAAGCTAAAATCTTCTTACTACTTTACTTACTACTGTTTATATTTCTTTTTCCTGTTTCTAGGGGTAACTGGATAGGAGAAGCTCCATACAAGCTGGGAAGACCATGTTCGGCCTGTCCGCCAAGTTACGGTGGAGTCTGCAGCAATAACATGTGTTTCTCTGGTGTAAAAAACAACAAGCTTAGCTGGTTTTAGGCGAAGGAACGTCCATGTCAATTTTTTTATTTTCTAACAATGTTGAATGTTTTATATATGAGGGAGGTAGGTTGGAGTTCCACGGAGGGCAGCCTACTTACCCCATTGTACAGTGGTTGATTATGCTACCAAAAGTGTAATAATAGATGTCAGAGAGGGCATGTTGTGTATAAATTAGCTGTTCAGCCTATCAATGCAAAGGCTGCTTTATATTAATTGGCCCAGGGAATATGCCATGTGTACAAAATTCTTGTCTATGCCACAGAACTCATTACACACACATTGTCACATTGGGCTTGATTTATTAAAGCTCTTCAAGGCTGGAGAAGATACACTTTTATCAGAAAAGCTGGGAGATCCAGCAAACCTGGAACAGATTTCTTCAACGTCTTTTGCTATGTGATAGCGAATGTTTTAAAACCTGCACCAGATCCATTCCAGGTTTGCTGGATTGCCCAGCTTCACTGATGAAAGTGTATCCTCTCCAGTCTTGGAGAGCTTTAATAAATCAGACCCATTGTCCCCAATTTGTATATTGTCTGTCTTAATGGTTCCTCCGTTCAGAAAGCTGTGAATTTATCTTGTTTTTTGTTTGTTTGTTTGTTTTGTTTTTATGTTATGTTTTCTTTGAAAAGCACTTATCTTTGTAAATAGGATTCCAGCATTTATATTATCATGCAGTGGTAGTTTTGAGGTAGAAAAAAGCATTGATTGTAGGTATTTCTGGCAAAATTGAATTTAGATATGTATTTTGGCCCTACCTAGTAGGTCCTATATATGTATACCAATACATTGTCCATTAACAGTTCTGGAGTAAAGTGTGAAATTGGCTTTGAGTTGACGTTATTGTTGAAGGTTACAGGTATCCCATATGTGTTACCTTTTCCTGAGGGTCCATTTACATTTCGGTGTTCCGGTATGTTGCATGAATGTATGTGTGTTCTAATGAATTAGCTGGCATCACACCAAAACATCCAAAAATATGGATGTGCTCACCAACAAAGTACATCACAACCCCCAGTAGTGTGTTATAGTGTGCTGTGATGCATGTACTTTGGAGCTGTATTGCCTGAGGTGCCAGAAAGAAATGGAACTGCAAAGCACATAAAGTGCCGCAATGCACAGCTGCAGAGAAATGTGTTTTGACCCTCAAGGTTGGCTTCACACCAAGAAGGTAGTGACATGTTCATCTTTTCATTGTAAATAGGCTTCCAATACAATACAAGGCACAAAAATTGCACAGGAAACTTTTTTTTCAGCTTAGCACATCACAACCCACAAATGGTTTCAAGCTGAAATGCGTGTTTGAAGCCAACCAACAGAGAATGACCAAAGATGGTTTCCATCATAAAATTTTTATGGATGTTTTTCACCATGGAATCAATATATATGGTTAACACTATGGAATCACCATAGAATTTTCATTATGGAATCGCCATACTTGGTTTCCACCAAGGAACTTTCATTGATTATTCCCATCAAACAATTGCTATAAATGGTTTCTACCATAGAATTGCCATAGATGGTTTCTATCATGGAATCACCATACGTTAAATGGTGTCCACCATGGAAAAACCGTCGTTTTCACCGTTTACACCATGGGATCACCATAGTTGATTTCCATTATGGAATTACCGTAGATGGTTTCCACCATAAAATTGTCACAGATGATTTCCATCATAATATTGCTATAAATAATTTCCACCATAGAATGACAATTATTGGTTTCCACCAAGGAATCATCATAGATGGTTTCCAGCATTGAATCACCATAGTTGATTTTCACCATGGAGTTACCATGGATGACTACCACCATAGAATCATAAATAATAGTTTCCACCATGGTATTTCCTTTGATGGTTTCCACCGCGGAATCATCATAGATGGTTTTCAGCATGCAATCCCCATAGATGTTTTCCACCAGAGAATCACAATTGATGGTTATCACCATAGAATCCACATTGATGGTTTCCACTATGGTATCACCATTGATAATTTTCACCATAAATTCACCATTGATGGTTTCCACCACAGAGCCAAAAGCTTGTAACTTACAATAGAGCACATTCACACCTATGGCCAATGTACAGAATATTATTATCATTGTGTATATATACCAATTATATTGTATATGAACATTGTGGAGTACAGTTAGAAAGTGAATTGTTTTACAAATTCTTGTGTTTCTATAACTTAATAAAAATAAATAATAGAAAAATACACAGTGTCTTTTTGTGACATTCTTATTTAAAGAGTTGAGTTTTAAACATATCATTTTTAATAAAAGTTTATTATGGGATAATTTGTATAGATCTGACTGGGATACGAGCAGAAGTACAACATGACCACCAAACTTTCTTATTTAGCCAGAACCACATCAGAAAGTGTATCTATATACAAAATAAAAATGTAATATAATGCAGCCTTCATATCCTTGGATGTGATGACTCTATTACCATTTTTTTTATTTGATTTCATGGTGATCCGGCAAGTGACACATGTTCTGTCTATGGTACCAACACTTACTGTACTGTTTCTATGGAGTAGAAGCATTCTCATCCTAGAATAGAACTACAGAACACCACCCTCTCCTCTTCCTCATAGCATAAGGGGTATAAGGGGGTGATTTACCTTTTACTTCCCACCACTGTGACATGGCAGGAAGTAAGGGAAAAACTCCCCAGGGGCAATGAAAACATGTCATTGGAAAACAAAAGAGTCACAAAGTTCTATGTTTTTATTTTTTGAATCTGCCTCACTGTTTCTGCTTTTCATAAAGACATTTATGACGGTTTTTCTAAAGAATAATCAGCTCCTTCCATTAAAATGCCATTTGGTTGACGTGTGAGTAATTTATGTTCCGCTGCGCACCATTAAATATTCACCACCTCAGCTATAGGAAGAGAATTATTGCTCAATCAATACCTCGCCCCTAGCCATAGTGGAAAGACATTGATTTGCTGCATTCGTACTCACCACACATTGGTACATCTGCCAATTTTTCTTACTTTCGTGATGATCGCATATTATGGAAAAACTGGATTTAGGAAATAATTGCAGGAACAACTTCAGCCAGGTATAAAACACCCTTTAGTGCACTTATGTATCCTAGAATTATAAGGTCATGAATCTGTTTTTGATTGAGTATAAATGACATGAATTCTGTCTATAGGGTAACACACATCAGCTGAAAGCTGAAATCAGATTTGTATTAAGAAACCCCAACCATTCAAGTCCATGCCTTGGAGTAGCAAGAAAAAGTACAGCTTAGGGTGAGTGCTGGAAATGCCAGACGCGGCCAATTCCGAGCTAAATCTTATGAGTGGCCCGCCGCTGAAACTCCCTCTTTATTGAAATAGCGCTGCTATAAAATTCCCGGCATTATTTGCGTCTATAAAACAGTCCAATATGGGAATAGAGCCCGCTGGTCTATAGACGCGAGTGATGACAGGAATTGTAGTAGCGGCACTATTTAAATGCAGCAGCGGGCCAGCTGCAGTTCATATTTAGGATTCCTTTTGGGGCCAAAAAAAGGGCGTTGGGGGCCAGATTTTGACACCCCTGGTTTAAAACATTATGATTGATTGCAAAGAACTGATAAAGCGAAAGCATCATATTTGTATGAATTTCAGTGTGTGGTAATCAACTGATTAACAATTGACAGTGGACATATCGAATCTGAATTTGAAAATTGATTGTATTAAAGTTGATTTGTTTATAGGCACTTTAGGGATAAAGTGATGGCTGATATTGTTAATGGATCCCTCCTGATGGATCCATAGGCGACAGATGATGAATGACCGCAGAAGACTGCTGTGTGCGCAGTGCTCATTCCTTCATCCGTCACTCTTCTGTCACTGGAAATGATCGTGAAAGCATGTGTAGACATCAGATCATTGCTGCTGGAAACAGCTTTTTGTAATCATTTCCAATGACGAGGACAAATGAGCGTTGTACACACTGTGTTGTTCTGTTCTATGGAGATGGGAGGGGGGAGTGAGTAGCACCCTGCTGTGCCCTTCTTCACTGAATGTATAGCAGACATATGCTCGTTGGTTTATTGACCCCCCCAGGAGGGATTGATGAACGACGCCGGGGGACCATTGTACACAATACTAGATAGTCACCGAGATGATCACAAGTGTTCGTCTTTGGAAACAATATTCTAGCGTGCGTATAAAGCTTCAGGACTAAATCAGAGGGTAGCACAAAAAGAATATTTATTATGAGAGATTTGTCAAGGAAACAGACACTTAATGTCTGATCTATAATAGATAGAAAAAAAACCCTTTGATTAAAACATCCACATTAGACATGGTAAATACAAAATGTATTCTTTCACACCTAAACCTCAAATTTTCCGGAACTCCAGGTCTGTAGGCTGCATGAACCAAATTAGCATCTGAATTTGTTTAGTTATTATAGACTAAAAGATATCTCAGAGGCCAGACTTCCCTGGAACTGCTCTGTGTTGTGGAAAGGTGTGAGAAGGTGCAGTAAAAAAGAGGCCTGTTTGAGTTTCAGGCCTCAGGGTTGTCATGGCGACAACGGCCTTGTAGATTGGTCGCCATAAGAGACTAGTTACTGTTTAACATCTTCTACATTAGGCCTGATTAAGAGAATCAATATGATAACAGCATAACACACAACCCTGCCTTGTTTTACAACACCTCGCCTAACAGGCCTCACCTGGACAGGTTCCTCCGTCACGCTTGTTAACTCTTTTCTAAACCTGGAAACACGCCGCAAGACACGGTCAATGTCAACATCTAGATCGTCTCCACCATGGAAGCCACTTACGGTAGGTAGACACACGACCGATTATAACGTTATTATTTCCATCTATCTTCATGCATTTGTAGTTGGGAATAGCATGCTTCATGGATATCTAGCAAAAAGAGCCACAATTTGGGAAAATGTCTGTATTTTATAGTTGCTGGTTTAAAAAAAAAAAATTTAAAGCAGAATAAATTCCTCCAAAAACTAAAGACTCAAATTTGCTAAAATGGAAACCCATAAAATTTGATACATTTTGATTTTAGGTATTTTTTGTATATTTTTGTTATTGTTTATTATTTGATTTTTTTTTGTATATTATTCTGTATATTATTTTATATTATCCTATTTATTATTTTATAATATTTTGTAAATTGTTTCATATTCTTCTGTTTATTAATTTATATTGTTCTGTAAATTGTTTTATATTATTCTGTTTGATATTTTATGTTATTTTGTATATTATTTTATATTATTCTGTTTATTGTTTTATATTGTTATGCAGAATATTTTACAACATTTTGTATAATATTTTACTTTATTCCTATATAATTTATATTATTTTGCTCAAACATTTTTAGACAGACTTTGAACTAAAGTTTGTGCTTTTGTTTAGTCTTAATTTTGAGTTTGGTTCTCCTCAAGATTGTATTTCATTTTTAGGATTTATTATTTGTTTTCATCTATTCAATAGTAGAAATTATATTTTGCTGTTTTGTATTAGGCGTTAATTGTGTTGTTTTTGTGTTGTATTCGGCAATATAGGGGATGAATTGAGGTGCTGGTTTCTTTTTACATTTTCGTATGTTTTTTTTCACACGGTCTTATCATATGACAATAGGGAAGTGGTAATGCACAGAGGAAGTACACTCCTTATTTTAAAAGCAGACCCAAATCAAACAAAATTCTTAGCTTAGCAAACAGAACGTTATAGAAAATGTAACGAGAGGAAACATAATGACTTATTGGCTTCTTCTTAAATCAACTTGGTGGACGAGATTACACCAGGATGATCAATGGCACGTTGGCGGGATTCATAAATATTTAATTATGTCGTTATGTCATCGGCTTTTTTTTTATTAATGGGGCTGGACAAAGCCCGGTGGCCTGGCAGCAAATACAGCTAAAAAATGTGGGTGGTGTCCAAGCCATGTATGGTTGCTGGTGAAAAACCATCTTCCTTAGGCCATCAAAATTGCTTGATGATTCCTAACAAGGAATTCTTAAAGTCTGACTGTTCCTATTTTCTCTAAAGATGGCTATATCTAAGTGACATTTATTTATTTTTTTAATTGCTAAAGAGTACAAGGAATTCTTGCAAATAATAAATTGGTGTCATTACCAAGGGAAGCAGAACCCCAATTATTCATCAGCTCTTCTCTCTCATCTTGTCTACAAGTTCTGTGTCAGCACATGTGCATGTAGCATAACCTGATTGGCTCCTAGTGCTTCTTCTCCTTCCCCAGCAGGAGGCTGATGTTAGTTTATTTTAGGTTGTTACTTTAGTTGAAACTGAAAAAAAACATTTAATTGTATTTTTTCCAAAGCATTTTTTATTTTGGTTAACATATATAAAGTGAAGAAATCAGAATTACAGTATTTGTGGATCATATATATATATATATATATATATATATATATATATATATACATGCCTGTTATTTATTTATTACAATCCATTGCAATCCCACATTATAATTTCAAATCTTTTATATCTTGCTTTTATTTCTTGATTGTCCTTACATGCCTTCCAGTTAAAAATTCACACCATGAAGCTCATACATCCTCCCTGGTATTTCCTTTATCTGATGGAGAATGTTTGCCTCACCACAAAGCCTCACAATAACTCTATATATAATATTTACTAACACATTTTATATTGGATTGGTCTCTAAACAAGGAGCACTTATGTCTGGAATAATTTCCCCCTAGAATCAGTTCTGTTTTACCCTGGGATAACCCTTTTTGGACCTTAGGGAACCCCAAATTTAATGTGACAGGTAATTTGAGGAATTTTTACAAATTACAGAAATAAGTGTTTGGCATGTTTTTCATCCTTGACACTGTGATCATTTCTACCCTCTCCCCAGGTCTTCTAAATCTTATTCATTGTTAACAGTAATGGTAAATAATATTATACATCATTGCCAAGACTTCCTCAGTCTACTTGCCTGTACCTTCTGATTCCAGATTTGCTACAATGTATTTGTCATGCATTTATTATTTGTAATACCCTACTTGGCGGCACTTTACAGAAATCTCTGGAACATAATATTTAATTTATATATATATATATATATATATCTATATATATATATATATCTATATATATATACTTAACTATTTATATAATTTAGAACCCCCACTTGTTCCCACCCTGCTTGTAAACCGGAAGAGTTCAGTTTTTTAAAGCCTAATTTTAACCAAAGCATTGTATTGAGATTTTGACGGGCCAGGTATTGTCAAGTGTTGGCACCTATACCCGGAGAAATTCCTCCAATGGGGACATATGCAAAAAAATATTCCTAGTACAATGAGGAAGAGTTAAAGGGCAACGTTACCTAAAAAATAAGAAGTTGCAGTCAAGCAGGTTTTTTTTTATTGCAGAAGGCACAGGCTATGTCCAATAAAACAAGCATGTTGTTGGCAATCTTCTTTATAATGTAAGGGCTCGGTGTATGATCCCAGCATAGCTGGTTGTCAGGAATGAAGTCCCATTTCCATGAGAAAAAGTTGCATCATTCTGGCATTGGCACTCAACATGGCCGAAGATCCAGGTGAAGATGTTGGCTTCAGCAAAGAAGTGAGGAGTGATCAGTTTACTTTAAAAAAATTGCAAGTAGGCAGATAAGGTTATTTTATTCCAAAAGAGATATTGTTTGTCTCTTCTGCAATAGGCAACCTGACAGATGGCAATTTTTTATCTTCTATGTTTAGTTCCACTTTAATTTTACTGCCCATTCCTTTCTGTCCCATTGACAACCACTCCAGCGCTTCATATACAGGTGTCACAGTAACTGGCAGTGAGGGAAAAATATTTACCAAGTGAGTCACTGATAGAAAAAAACCCTGGCACAAATTTGACCTATTCGCTACTATATCCAAAGATATTTGGGTGAAATTAGGCTTTAGTATTCTTGTAGACATCAGTAAACCCTTGGATAGGATCTCACGTTTTCAATTGTTTTAGGTGAACTAAAAATAAAATAGGCACAATAAATAAAGATATTTTAGTAATATAGGACCCCAAAAATGTTTGGTGATGCCCCCCATCTAAGGTACTGGACTACAGGGTAGTGTGATTCTCAATCCTCCCATGATGGCGTTACGGGTGGGCTCCTTGGGTGATAAGATTGTGGTGGTGCCATGATTGCCTCAATCGTTGTGATGTCCCCTTTATACTTATCCATTCTTCAGGGTTTCTTCTAGACAGCTGCATGCTTAATCATGGGGATTGAGAGGAGAAGAATCCTGTATAAAAAAAACAATGAAAAATGTAATACTCAACATTCACTTCTATTGCAAATGAAAATTGTGATTCATGGCATTTCTTGTGAAACCCCAATTTTGCAGAAAAGAAAACAAATGCCTGCAGGCCTTGCAAAGTATTCAGCAATGTTCATTGCATATTTTTCCATACTTGTATTCCTAAGATATTGGTGTGGGCCCTGAAGTTATTCACCCAATATAGGCTCAATGTTGTAAATAACAAGAGCTACCCATTATCTATAGCTTATGCTTGCAAATTTGTATCTTCATATTCTTTTATTGACAACGGTCAATACTATATTTCTGTGTATGTTCCCAGCACATCTGTAATATAGTATAAAGAAGTAAATTTGAGACAATTCCCTGGTGGAGAACATTTCAGGTTCATTGCAGTGAATAAAGCCTTTTATGTGTGCTGAATGTCAGATTCACCAAGATACAAAACATGATCATTTTTTTAATCAATGCAATATACATGCAATATTATTTGCTCTATGGGGCCAATGTAATTTGTTTCAAAGCTTTTTGAACCCAAATATTTTATTATTGTCCCTGGCCTAGAGTACAAATAATTTCCTGTATATAATAGCAGAACTTTGGTGAGTCTGGGGGTATTTGTGTATATCCGCCTTTGTTCTGCTGGGAACAATAGCCAGATTGTTGTGTATATTGTCATATGGTGTCCAATAGGTGTAACATACAGGTGTACACAGCCATTTATCACTTATCGGCTCTATTATTATCTTCTGTAATAAAATATTCTACTTGTCAGGTGCTGTTTATTCATATCATTTCCTCAATATCTTTGGATAATTTGATAGGTAAATTACAATGAAAGAATGACCATTTTGACGTTAGGATTGTCTATTTACCTCTAGCAGATAATAGGGATTTGATCTTTCTCTGTATTTCCTGTGACCAGCACTAAAGTAGATATAAAGTCTAAGTGGGTGTGCTAACACATTGCATTAATTAAACAACTGCCTTTTTTTCTATTTAAAATTATAGTATTCATTTGTTTTTTCTTCCTCTGCAACCCCATTCAGCTAATTTCTTAGGCATAACTAGAAATCAAACATTTGGGCTCCTGACCTTTCCAACCCCTATTTCTCAGGAGGGGAGAGAAACAGGGATTACCAGTACGTGCCCCAGAATACATAGTGCATGGGGTCTATGGTGGGGTCACAACCAGAGCTACTACAGTGTATAATGGTACCTGCAATGCTGGAATACCCCAATATGCCTCACTGCTAGAACTAATCTACAGTACCTGCACAGCTAGGACTATCCACTGCTGCACAGCTAGGACTATCCACTGCTGACTATCCACTGCTGTACAGCTAGGACTATCCACTGTTATACAGCTAGGTCTATCCACTGCCGCACTGAAGTTTTTGACAGTCTCCTGTATTATCCAAGTCTATGTTATATGCATGTGTACTTTCTTGACCATGTACTTTAGGATATCTGACTGCTTTTTTGTGCCCTGTATCCAAGTCTATGACAATCTGCGTCATGTCTCTAGTCTCTAACCAACTTTTGCAGGATGATCCCAGGCTCTTACCATCACCTTTTGCATGTTCCCAGTCTTATATCTTGAGTATTATGAACTTAGTCTTAACCATGTTTTGCAGAATGCCTCCATTTTCTGACCTTCTCTTATAGCATGTAGCCCCTGACCATCTCTTATAGCATTGCCAACAGTCTTTGATCTACTCATATAACATATTTCTAGTCTCTAACCACTTCATGAAGCATATTACCAGTGTCCCCAGTCTCTGTCACCTTTTGCCACATGTCCTCAGTCAGTGGCCAGCTCTTGCAGCATTGCCCCAGTCTCTGCTACTTATTGCAGCATGTCCCCAGTCTCTGACCACCCATCAGCATTTATTGCAGCCACAGAAGTAGAAAGTGAAGACAGCAGTTCCCAGTATGTTTGTTACATTGTTTGTTACATCCAAACCTAAGAATTATATGAGACTGTTTACTTTCTGGGGTGAAAAGGTAGTGTTTAATTCTGAAGAGAATACAGCTGCAATTTACAGAATTACTGCCTTGCTAAATCAACAAAGGTGAACAAATTGTTAGCTGATAATAAAGCAGTAAAAGATTTTTCAGACTACAAGCTGCAATATGTACTCACTATGTATTCAATTTCTGATTCCTGCAGCAGTTCTACTGTTTCTAATAGTCTTCTACAAGGAATCTTCAATGTCTGCTGATCTCCCACACATATCTCTAGTCTCTGATAGTGTTGGTCGAATACTTCACTATTCCATTCGACAGCTATTGAATAGTGAGAAATTCTCCGGGTGATCAAATGCCGAATTCGAACACCATTGAAGTCAATGGTGCGAGAATTGACTTCCATGAACACATAGTAGTAGCACAGCGCAGCAACAGCGATCGCTGCTACAGCGCTGTTACTATTTGTTCTCTAGTTTCTCCATCCAAAACCACTGGTCACTACAGATGGTGAATGGGGACTTGTGCCCGGAGATCCCGCAATGACAGGAGGATTCCCACGGCTGCACAGCCAGGGGAATCATAATGTCATTGTGGGAAAACCCTTAAAAAAAAAGTTAGTTAAAAGAACACAAACATTCAAAAAAACTTTAAAATAATTTTTTTTTAAACACATTTTTTCCCCCGAATTTTTACCGTCAAATACCGTGTTTTTCGGGTCAGGTCTATCCGGATTTCAACAGCCATATTCGGGTCAAATATAAGGCCAACCCGAATTGGAACACCAACACTAGTCTCTGACAATCTCCTGTACCTTGTCTGCAGTCTCTGAACATCTCTTGACCATTACCAATTTTCCAGCCCTGACTATTTCTGGCAACTTGTTCCCAGTCCCTTCCCATCTCCCGTATCATGTCTCCAGTCTCTGGTCATCTATTTGAGCATGTCCCCAGTCTCTGAGCACATCTTGCAGTGTACTTGAGAATTTCTTGCTTCATGTCTCCAGTTAGACCTTTTCTTTTAGAATATCACTAGGCTCTAACAATCTTCTGCAATATGTTCCCAGTCTCTGACCATATCTTTCAGTCCTCTGTCTCTTTTCTCTCCTCTGTAGTTTGTACCCAGCTGGACCATTTTTACAGGATAGCCAGAGTCTCTAACCATCTCCATGTTTACAGTCTGTGACCATATCTTACTGGATGTTCTCAGTCTCTAACAAATAACCTTTGGCATGTTACCAATCTCTAAGTATCTCTTATATCATGTCCCCAATGTCTAACCATCCTTCCCCTGTAGCTTGTCTCTGATTACCTTCTGTTGTATGGACCTAAGTCTCTAACCATCTCCTGTAGTATGTCCAGTGTGACCTATTTTGTAAATGACACCCAAATCTTTCACTTTGTTTACTTTCTGGGGTGAAAAGGTAATGTGTAATTTAGAAGAAAATACAACCATGTACAGAATTACTACCTTGCTAAATCAACAAAAGTGAAAGAATTGTTGCTGATAGTAAAGTAGTAAAAGAATATACAAACCACAAGCTGCAAAATGAAAAAAGGACTGGAGATGGCGATGTTCACCAAGGCTTTTTTTTTCTTAAGGAGGGTATTGTAAATCCATAAAAAGCAATTAACCTACCTTTACAGCCTTCTAATGAGAACATTAACCTGTTCCACACACAAGGCATTCCAATTGAAACAAGTAAACATATTACTAATGTAATAAAGACATATACCACATGTATTGATGTGTGTAGTGAAGGCAAACGTGACAACAATGTCAATTCAAAGTGGTCAGACAACAGAAGATAATTCCAATAAATATAAAATGTTTGCACTCCAGTGTCCCTAAATGTATCTACAATATACCCAAGAATTTCACTTTTTATATTATATCTCCAGCCATAAATCTGTGTTTTTCCAAACCACACTTAACATTATTGTATGTAAAATGGCGCTACCAGAATCAAAGTTTCCTTATTAAAACTTTCAGGACTCAATGACTTGGCATAATAGTAACTTTGCTTCTGTTATGCCTTGCTCATCCATTCTTTTCATATAACATTCATTTTATATACCATATTTCATAACACAGGTTTGGGTAACTCAGCTTTTCTCAACTTTTTTACCTCTGTGGAACCCTTGAAATAATTTTCAAGTTATGGAGAACCTCTACTAAATCCAATTTTTGAGGGGAGTCAATGATAAAAAAAAGTCTCCTAAATTTGTACCTAGTAGACAAAATACCCCCATATGGTGGTGGCTAGAAAATCACCTTTATAGAAAGCAAATAACATCCCTAGAGTAATGCAGCTGACTCTATCAGGAGGCGATGACCCCAGAACTATATAGCCGCCATCTAATGAAATGTCCATCATCCACAGCTCAAGGCATCCCCAGCAACCTCTGCAGGTAACCTTGATTGAAAAAGGTGACTCTAACTAGTAGCCAGAGACCATGCCAGAGTAGGTCTGGTGTGCCAAAGCTGGGGGCATCCTATTTTCACTTGAAACATTAATAAACTTAACAAATAATAAAGTGTTCTTTTTACTGATCAACTTTCATGTTGTCACTTCCTATATATTCAAAATAAATGACTGTAAAGTAAACATATTTACCACTTTAAGTCAGCAGGAGGAGCACTAAGGTTTGCTTATTGCAAGTTTTGTATATTGTAGTGTGTTGGAAAGAACTATATATAGCCAAGTTTTTTTTTAGTATTGGACAGAGTAGAGAAAGATTACGTCTTATCCAATCATAAGATGCCATATGGCTTTTCATTTACATGGATACAGTCAGCAAGTGTACAGCTAGTGCTGGACTTTCTCTTTGGAAATCCCAACATGGTTTGCAAATATAAAAATGTGGTCGAAGTGAGTGACCAATAAAAAAGTGATAAAAGGTTCAACATTGTTGCTGTCACTGGAATAGGTTGGAAAGCTTACAATGAGTAGACTTGTTTTGGTGACCACTAAGAGCGGATTTTGCTTACTTTGGAGAGATTTTCTTTCATTTACTGTTGTGTCTCTTGAACAAGAAGTAAAGAGAAATCTCCCAATTATACAATAGCATAAGATTTTTTAGCTTTGATACCCAGTAACACTGGTGCATGGGGTCTGTGAGTAATACATTCCCTTAATATTATCTGATCAGGGTCCAGATATAAGAGAAATATAAATGGCTTTGGGAATCAATAAAACAAGTCTAAACTTTTCTCTTTTTTTGGAGTGTAAAGGCCTCCCTGAAAAATCAAAAGCCCTCTTGGCAGAAAAATCAACAACCCACATTTTCTAAAAAGTGTTTGTCCAAAATATTTAACTAGACATTTTATTGCAGGTAAAGTGCGATGAAAATATTTGCTGTGCTGGATGTGTGGGCAAGACAAGTATTTGTACACAGATTTCCATCACCTCAAATTTCAAGAAATGCGACTGAAGCATTACATAGAAGTCTGTCACTCTTTAACCTGGCTAATCCCTTGCCCTGCCTTCTGAGTTCATCTCATGGCATCCTTGATAAATAATGAACTATTTAAAAAATATATAACTATCTAAAAGAAGGTTTGCTGAGCGATAACTTTTCCAGGCATTTCTCAGCTATCATGGCTTTTAAATCCCACTTGCAATGCAATTGTGTTTGTCTAAGACACCGTGGTTATAAAATTGTGTCTGCTCAATGGCTCTTCAAAGAAATCATGCGTGGGATCAATAACCTGTAACTTCAAATCATTGCTTCTCTCATGGTCCTTTTCCATAACCCAGGAATGAGGGAGCCAAGGAATTTTGTGTGATAAAATATTCAGCCTTTTGGTTTGGGCAAAGCAAAGGACCTGACTATCTTCACAAACAGTGCAGTGATCTCCACAGCTCCTTTTAGCCCGGCGCACCACCCGGCAGCTTTCAACTTGTTATTATTATTATTATTATTATTAAACTCGTTTTTTCAACCTGTGTTTTTGGGTAGTTACAGAAGAGATGAGTTGCAATACAAGGGCTTCCACCTAGCTACAATTTATTACCACCCAGCTTTAAAAAGTTTCTGGGTTGTGCAATGTAAATCAATGAAAGCAGCTGCCTAATATCGTGCCACTAAAACAGTTGTGACCTGATGGGAAATGGACACCATAAGCTGGCCTTTGGTGTATGGTACCCAGACATTAGCAGCAGTTACAAGGTCTCCACTGGTCTGCTTTCCTATAGTGCATTCTGCTGACTTCAGGTAAACAACATTGCTCCATGGTCCAGGTTTGACGCTCACTTGCCCGTTTTAGGTTCTTTCAGCGGTGGACAGAGGTCAGCTTGGGCTCCCTTGACTGGTCTACAGCTACTCAGACCCATTTACAGCAAGTTGCAATGCACAATTTGTTCTGACACTCTTTGTCATTTACAGCATTTTTTCAACAATTTGATGGCTAGGTTCACCGACCCATACCTGCACCATTGTGTCTTGGGTTCCGATGGCCCTGCCTTTGGTGTACCAATTGTTTGTCTTTGGATCTCTTTGGTCAAAACTGACCACTGCATCCCAGAAACACCCCACAAGACTGACTGTTCACTTGCTGCCTAATATAAAAACCCCTTGATAGGTGCCATTGTAATGAGGAAATCAGTGCCGTTCACAAAAATACGAAATCAGTCCTCCGTTCTGCCTAAAAAGCATTCATACCTGTGGGACGACTTTCCATAAGATTTGTATAAATGGAAAATTGTTCCCATTTGGCTAGAAGAGAAATTCTGAGGTCAGGTACTAATGTTGGATGATCAGACCTAGCTTACATTTGGAATTCCAATTTATCCAAAAGGTGTTCAGTAGGCTTGAGGGCTATATGTTGGCAACTCAAGTTCCTCCACACCAAATTTGCTAAACCATCTCTATATGGAGCTGGCTTTGTACACACAATGAATGTCTGCAAACATTTGGTGATGTGGTGCAGTTGCCAGCATACCTGGAAATACTGTGAGGAAACTTTTCTATAAAGAAAATGTTTGGGCTCTTTTTTGTGCTACCTACCCCAATATCTCATTTGTTGCCTTGGCAGGAAATCCTGCAGGATATAGGAAGGGCATAGGCCACTTTTCAAACTATGGCGATTGTCCTGTAGGAAGACGAACATTTGACAACCAAGATTTAACAGCAGACAAGCTCAGAATATTAGTTCACCTAAATATCATCATGTGAAGTCCTCAAACAACATAGGCAGCCTCCCAAAACTTTAAAGAATAGGGAAGTGGCACTTTTTATAATTTAACTAAGCAAGCAAGGCCATGTGGTAAGTTTCTGGGGCCACTATTTTTGAAGTTATTTTGTCTTAACATATGAATGTTAGGAATCAGCAACAACTTGGCTATGATCAGTGTCGTTGGACTGATGCTTCACTATTCAGATACAAGTATCTATACTAGAGTATAGGTTAAGGGTTAGGTTATAGGTAAACCTATATGTGTATGTAAGGTAGATACCATACAGGTAAAGGGAATGAGTGAGGTCACCATAGCACCCCCTAAAAGTTTTTTATTGGCAGGCCACCAGGTGAAAATTCAATTTTTACATTTTGTACATTTCCATACACTTTAAGTATACTCCTTAGGCACGATCTGGTTACAATTGCAGTGCAAAAACCACACGGTTAGCCACACCTAGGCGCACAGAAATAACAAACCTCACCACAGGTCGATGTTTTTGCACACATTACCCTTGCATTTGCAGTGACAGTGCAATACTTCTTCCAGGATACCAAGCAACCACATGGCCAGAAGCAACATGTCACTTTCAGAAGCCGCACTGTGCAAGTGCATACACAATATGAATATTATTAATAAACTGATCACCATCCAATCTAATTTGATTGAATGGAGCAATTGGGTGCATAGTTGAGCTTGTGGTACACAGCACTTTGCTCAATCTTCAAGTCTCAAAATTGCTCTGAGACTGTTAGCATCTACACTAATCTACACTACAATCTCCTGAATTATATGAAATAGCTTTTTTAAAATTTCAGGTAGGCAGACATTTGTATTAATACCTAATAACAGTTCTGCAATGAATCATGCCACTTGTAGGAAAAGCTGAAGCCTCATTGTGCCTAGGCAGCACAATAGTTAACCTCTCATTTTACCATACTGCCCCTTTAACACCTCCAGCAAAGCTAGCTATGAGCCGAATTAAGAGATTATTCTTGTAAAGCAGAATTTTCTGCACTAAGGAAACACAGTTCATTGTTCCTGCTGGGAAAAGGGTTGGCTGGGTGGAAAGTACCCTTGTCTCTGGCGCAGACCTTGTAAGAGCGATGCACGAGGATCAATATGATGATTTCGTCTATGTTATCACCAGGTACACACAACTATTTCCTATTATCTTTTTACCGACTTTTGTGCTGTAACCATACATTTCAGGATTATTGTCAGGGATAATGAAGAAGCTACACATAAAGGAATGTTTATAAATAAGCAAGGTTCATTTCTGCCATTTTTTAGTGCTGGGTGCAGGGGGTCAATGGCAGCTTATGGTAATAAGGCCTTTAGTCTAAAAGCCTCATTTGTATCATGGTAAATGTGCAGCAAAGCTACATGGCATATGAAGATTGGTTGGGAAATGCCATTCTTATTATTGATTTAGAATGGGCCGAAGCAGCAATGTATAGCAAGGTTAAATATAAAGCCAGAAATGGATGCATTCTGATTGTCAATCAGATATCTGCTGAAATCAGTTCCATATCAAGTGGCGAATATGGCAAATAAAACAATTGATTATCCCTGATCGTCTTTTGAAATGTTGATCCTTATTATACATCTAGTGGTTGATGCCTATCATCATGGACAGGGAAAAGTTTTCAACCAGACGCAACTTGTAGACTTATCACCCAGTTCTGGGCACTTGATAAATTAAACAAAAATTGGGTTCCCCCCATCTTCCTTTGCCAACTGCATCAAATATATTGCTCAATTTGACAAAAAGGTGATATAACGTAAATCTCCATGGACTGGTACACCACTTCCTGTAATGAAGATCAGTCTTACAATTCGTCATTCTTTGACCAGTCATGTTGCTCTGTCTATCATATAGTATATAATGCAGTAGTATAAAGCAACCACTCTCATCCGAATCTGTCTATAAACGTTGGTTGTATGTGGACAAGGTTTTCAGTTCTCTCCTGCTTGTACATATAAATTATTCTATAAATGATACAAAAAAGGATACACTGTGGTAAGGTTTCTTATTAATAAACCCTCATGCATATATAAAGGAAAATGTAATAAACTATAGGAATTTCTCTGTAAAGTGATCTTGATAATAGCATAGGATTTTCCACCCATTTGGGAAATATAGGAAAATGAGTTATTTGATTGGTTGACACTGGCACCATAAACTGATGTCTCTTGGTTCCACCCCTGAGGTTCTAGTAGCTCAGTAGCTCATTCACCTGTAAATAGACCAAGTTTGTTTCTTTCTAGACATGGTCTACATGAGACATCAAATGTTTCTTCCATCTATCTGCCCAGAGAAGTGTCAGTTCAGTGCTTTGTTTTACTCGTAATGATCTATTGTGGACGACATAAGTGACTTATTTACCGTTATCCAGCGCCAAATATAGCTCTTCTTTTATGACGGCAATCAGAGTTTAGGTAAATGGTACTTTTCAAGAGGTCTACAAAGGGCATTTCTGCTTTGGGAAGGGAAATATTTGTAGAGAGTAAAACATTTATAGGGTGAGGATTTCAGTTTATGAATATTACCAGCACACCTAAGTATAATGAAGCTTATTTTTTACAACTTACAATTGTAATTTTCCATTACACAATAAAATATGAATGTATGTCTTGGAAGTAATAATTAATAAAAACGTTCATGTATTACTTTTATATAATGCTGTGTGTAATTACTCATAAACCTTACAAATGAATTTCTCATCATCATCATGCTTATATTTGAAACATCAAGGAGTCTATAAATAAAGCACTGAAACCTTTCCCGGTGGAGAATCTTTTACGGCAGTAAATGATTCTCCACCAGGGAATGTTTCAGTAAATTCCAGATTTGCTGCTTTATAAATAGTCCCCCAAAAGTTTTTGGTAACACACAACAGAGGGGTGACAGTTGTTGATCACAGGAGTGGTAACTTCCTGCTGTGTTTCTATTACAAGAAGCAAAAAAAAATTTTCTTCTCACTTGGACACAATCATGCCTGACGAGGGATCTAATCATTCCCTACTTCATCATAAATCCCCTGTAACTTAAACTGCGTACCTGTTACTATTACTGGTCACAGGGATGAAATGACATCAGTGCAGTGATTCTCACGCCTATATAACCTCATTATCTACATTTATCTGTAATGTAATAATAATGACTCCGTTACTTGCATTAAATCATTGTTTCATCTTGGCCGAGTAGTATTTTTAGAATTCTCTAATTATGAGGTAATAACTGTTTTTGTGTTCTGTTGAATTCATTGGAGGACAAATTGATTACATTTAGAGAAAATACTGAAATTGTTGAAAAAGTTTAAAACTCGTTTATTATTTTTTTGCTTTCTGAATCCTTTTGGGGGGACTTTATGTCCTGTCCTCAAGATGGGACAGGAAGTACAAGGAAATCTCTATAAAGGCAGCACGGTGGCTCAGGGTATAGCACTCTGCCCTTTGCAGCACTAGGTCCCAGGTTTGATTCCCACCCAGGACATTATCTGCATGGAGTTTGCAGGTTCTCCCCATGTCTGCATGGGTTTCCTCTGGGTACTCTAGTTTCCTCCCACATCCCAAAAAAACATACAGTTAGGTTAATTGGCTTCTCCCTAAAAATTGTCCTTAGACTACATTAATGACATATGACCTATGGTAGGGACATTAGATTGTGAGCTCCTTAAAGGGACAGTTAGTGACATGACTATGGACTTTGTACAGCGCTGCGTAATATGATGGCGCTATATAAATACTGTGTGGTAATAATAATAATATTAATAAAGGAAGGAGAGATCCCCTCCTCCATAGGTAGCACTGGAACAACTTAGAAACCCTGTGGTCAATTACAAGTGTCAAGAAGGAGCTCAGATCTCTTACTCCTGATGTTCTACAACTCCCAGCTACTGTCAGAGAAATGGATGGCATAAAACACACATCAATGGAATCTGATAGCAGATTCGAGTTCTTTAAATTTGGCCTTATTTACTCTCATGCCACAGATAAAAAATTATTATTAAAGCCTGCAAATTAGGCAGCACTTTCCAGAGTACGTAGCCATGCCACTTACTGCCTTAGAATTAATCGATCCCGCGTGGCTCCCCACAGTAGTACTGCTTACTGCCACCCCCATTCATTCCATGTGGAGCAGCCAGGAAAGCCACACATACGGGTAGACATACAAACCCCATGCAGGTAGTGTCCTGGCTAAGATTTGAAGCTACTAGCATTGCAAAACAGAAAGCCTTATAGAGCAGCAACCACTGGCGTATGGTACAGGTTGTCTCAGCTCAGTCAATATTGCCCAATCAATTTGTTTTATAAACCTGGGATAAATAAGGCAAATTGCTGAAACCAAAAAAATGAACTTTTATAACCCGAATGGGGAGATCAGATCAAAATGAACTTTTTGCCACCTGTGTTACACTTGTCAATACGATCCCCATTGCACACTATAGATGTGAACTATAAATAAATAAATATATAGTTTGGTATGTGATCAGTTTCTAAGGGATAGGATTCATGACTACTTAGGTAGTGTTGCCGAGGCTAAATGTCTAAAGATAGCCTAATTGTCACAAACTGGTTGCCTGCTGACATGACACTCTTTTCCATTGGGGTTAACTCATTGGGGTTATCTTGGGTTTTTAACATATTACCCAATAACTGATCCTCACCAAGCAGTCAATCTAACAAGTTCCACCAGTGTTTTTACCAGGACTGCCTTCATGGAAAATAAAGCTTGAACAAGTTTATTCAGACCACTGCCCCCCCCCCCCCCCCCTTTTTTTTTGTACAATTCTGGCATTCGGGTACAAGCTCAATTACTGTTCTTCTATCCTTTTAACTTTCATTGCTTCCTGGTCAATATACCAAGGTCTCAACTCCCCTGAGAAAGCCCACAAGGGCGAAACGCGTCCATTAACAGGAAAATCACCTATATTGACCCTCACTTTACTGGAGTTTGCTGTACATTGTAACCAACCTGATGTATTGTATCTAGATTCATAATGTCAGAGTACTAAAACCTTATATGTATGTATGTTAAGACATTTATTTTATCCTATTGAATATAAAAAAAATATTTTATTCAAGTTTATCATACTGCCTTAAAGAGCCACTTTTCTCTTCATCCTCTCCTATCTTTAAATAAATAAATATATATATATATATATACATATATATATATAAAGAGAGGGAGGAAGATAGCAGTTGTCGTGTGTAGACATTTTCTTTGATTCTTGTGTCTCTGGCTCAGAAAATTAGGACAAATTTCCCTGGTAAATTTCCACATGGAACACTTTTCCCCAATGAGAAATAATAAAATAAATGAATGTGAAAATGTTTTAGATAATGCTTTTGCTAAAAGGGAACTTGCTTAATCTCTCTCCTCACCCCCTCTTACCTTATGCACCAGAGATATACCTGAGACTGCCATTTAGGTCCCTCACCAGCGCTATTTAAGAACTCAGAGGACTGCACCAGTAATCTGCCCACACTAGCTGGACCCCAACAGTCCCCATTTTGCAAACATCATTCTCTTATGGGTCCAGAGGATATTGGACAGCCAATATAAAATTGTTCACAATATGCAGTTAATGATGTGGGCAACTAAGTAAGGTCCACGTACAAGCAAGAACATAAAAGCCTGAAGACTAAAACGTCACATGACCATGGGTTTAGATGAATATAAGGGGTATTTGGGTAGCGTTAGGTAGGAAGTAATTGGTGGGGTTTGATGTCTGTTGGGGCAGCCCCAGAGTCATATGGTCATCCTGTCTGGGTTGATCCTAGTAAACCACAGGCTGATCTAAATACATAGCAGTATAGACACACTGTAATTTGGGCAGGTTAGTAATAATTAGGGTGGTGGAGAACATTTTTTTCATCTAGTCTCAAGTGTAATCAAACTGTTGTTTGCCTCACTTTTACATTTTAGTTGCTCTAAAAAAATGAATTGTTGACTTTGCAATGATTGAACAGACCACCTGACCTGACCTAAACTTCTAAACCTGAAGTTTAGATAGCGGTAAACAAATCTCTTTGAACAACCTAAGAGGCCACGCAGTGACCTACAGTAAACTGATCTGTTAATTTTCTAACCCCAAATCTGCAGAATGTGCAGTATTCACCAACCAGGGAGAAACACTGTCAACGTTTAACTGCATCTCATAGGTGTCCTCATCTGATGCATTAAAGTGAACCTGTGCTGTATCAGTGATGGATGTTCATGCCTATCCGTCCCATAGTTCTATTTGTCTGCCTGGAGTTTTTAGTTGGAGCTTTCACATAGCAGAGGACCATTCCGCCTATTTGGTAGCATTAGGTGCCTAGCCAGCCAGAAAACAATGGCGGAAGGGTAAATGAGTCCCATGATTCTTTATACCTGGAGGCTCCGCATATGTCATTTCATATCCACAGACAAATAGAAGAGGAGCCAATGGATGACACATATGACCAGATAGTGGAACTAGCGAGTGAACCTATTACTTTGACCTACATGAGTAAAGGACAGGTTCGCATTACTTGGGTTATAGATTCTCTTTAAACTATGTTTATTCAGACAATCCTAAAGTCGATGAAAAGAATGGTGGTTATAAAAGAAAAATCCATAAATCCATAGTTCTGACTTGATACTAGCCCTGTCTGTTCACTAGTGTTACCCCCTCCCAAAAAAAACATCACCAGCATAAACTTTGGGATAAACCTGCACCAACCCTCCTTTTCCATCTATGGACAACTGGACTCCATCAGATCAAGCAGACCTTCAGATGTGGCTGGCAACTGGCTCTCTATTAAGAAGGATAGGATGAGTTTAATCTTTATTACACAAGGTTCAGTGAAAAACAAAGTGAGTGTACTGAACAATAAGTAACTATTTTATCAGCAATTCTATGGATATCAAATTCTCAGAAAATGACAGAATGATAGTAAGGATGACTTAACCCAACAAGGGCTGAATCAGGGAGAAGGTCATACTAGACATACAAATTGCAGACAAAGCTTTGGGACAGCCAGAGTCCCATTGGAATCCAAAGGGTGGCTCATACAGCAATGTATATTACTCCTTTCAAAGAAAAAGTTGACAAGTTCCTTGTTCAGGGGGCAAACACAGCACCCTGGTCACCTAAAGTTGATGTAAACTTGAAGTGGCTGACATTTTGGTTTGTTGGCACTGTATATTATAGACAACTGCTTCTTAGCCCCAATGATCTTCTTCTACATGGCATTTCACAGAGCAAGTTTCACAATGGTGACAACAGTGACTTTATGTTGAATTTGCCATTAGTGACAAGTTCCTTTGGAAATAGTACAGCCCTTCTATAACTCTGTACTATATGTCACCTGAACTGGAAACCAAAGCAATAGGGGAAGTGATAGTACGTGGCACCTTTTCTTTCCCTTTCTCCCAATTATAAAAGTTTTAGGGAGTTCTGCAATCAATATCAATAAATCCCAACTGTTTTTGTAAAGTTTTTTTTTTGATGAGTCAGATCGAATTTGGCTCCCAAACAGGGTGAAATAAGGTTTGAAGCATATCAGATTTAACAAGACATTGCACAAAATGCCCTCTAACCTGTATTCCCTGATAAGAATGGAGCTCATGCTATACGCCTGCACCACATCCCATCAAAATAGCATTACTAAATAAATAATGACAAATGCACTGATTAGAGTGAGCGTGGTTGACTGAAAGATCAGTGCTGGAAGTTTCTTTACAACTTTCATGTCACAAGCTGTCCATGTCTAGATTAAACAGTCACTTTACCTAAACCACATCATTTTTGTAAACTGGTTTACGATAATTACTGATTATTATCCTTGAAAAGGACATGTGCTAGAAAGCTTCACCTGGTTTTCTGTGTCTCACTAGAATAAAAGGGAGGACTTTATATACGGGTGAAGAGAGGTCCATAGGAAAGGTGTGGACTTCTGTGCACTATGCTAGCACTACGCTGTGATAACAGATAGCAGAACAACAGTAAAGAACATCCATAGCTTGCCATTTATTCCTTATTATTAATTTCAAGACATAGCTAAACGTTTCTTTATGAAGGAAGCTGCTGACTAATGCTGAGTGGTTTTGCTTTGCTCATACCAGGACATGTCTGAACATAGCAGGCCCATTGTCTTTTATTGTTCAGACCAGGTCCCTCATCTGCAGAGCGTTCCGATTGAAATATGAATTCCTACAGATTCTGAATGGTCAACGCCTATATCTATGAGTGCAAATCACATAAGCAACATATATATATATATATATATATATATATATATATATATATATATATATATATATATATATATATATATATATATATATATATATNNNTTACATATATATATATAGATGTATATATATAGATGTATATATATAAATATATATATATGTTGCTTTGCCAGATTTTAAACACGTCAGCTCCAAACTTTTTCTGTAGAGAGTATGGGAGGATAAGAAGACTCCAGGGAGGCTCTGTGGACAATTGTTTTACCAGACAGGAAGTTAGAGGACCTCTTCAACCACTACCCCAACAGAAATTATAATTCACTTTAGATAGAATTATATATTGAGAATAGAACCATGTCTGATGTGTATTGCTGTTTGTTTTAGTTGCACATTTTCCCTTTATATTCTATTCAATGAAACTTTCCCTTTACCTTGAGAAAGAAAAAGAAGGAAAATGTTTCTAACAGACACCTGGATAGAAGTAAATCCCCGACTAACTGATTCCAGAGATGACAAAAAAAGTTATGAGCGGATATACACTTTAACTTTTAAAGTTCATCAGTTTATATCGGAGTTGTTACTAATATTCAAACAAAGCTGTAGAATAGATACATAGATTACTATTTTCCCATTTACACAAGCCAAACGGTACCAATATTTCAAAGCCAAATTAAAATTTCAAGCCTCTGTATAGCTAAAATTATTGACATTGTTTTATCAGCACAGCACAAATATATTAGGTTTAGCTTAAGCCTAATGAATATAGCAATATCCCCCCTCGAAACAGGTCAACAGGTAAGCCTGTGTTTTAGGATGCAACTTACCTGCTTGTCTTACTGTTTCCATTCAGTTATTCCACTTCATGGTCCTAAAAAATAAAGGTATTCCTGATAAAACAGCCCTGGTTAGAAATAGATGTATTCCTGACACATGCAGTTACCAAACTAAGAAAGGTACAAACTTCAAAAAAGGATAAATAGCTTGTTACTTGGAGTTTGGTCAGTGGTCGGAGATCCATATTCTCGAGCGTGCAGGACTTTGTCCACAAACTGGAATTCGTCATTAGGACAATAGGGAAAGTTATCCAGCTTTAAGAAAAAGCTGAACTGTTCAAATCAGTTTTTTTTTCCATTTCAGTACTGTTGATCTTTATCAGATACCTCGATAGGAAAGCTGATTAAAGGATTGCTATTTGAAGCACAGATGACTATGACTAAAGCCACAGCAAACTCCACACCGAATACAGGGCCCGGCAATACAGGAGGCCCTGTTTGGTTATAATGTATAATGATGTATTCAGCCAATGTTATAAAACTACTGTGAACACAAATACATAGTTGTTTTAATTTATGTTGGGGGTTGAATAACTCTCTAGCTTCTCCTTGATTTCCAAATGGTGACATTTCTGCAAAGTACACAGTATCTACCTTTCCTTCAGAGCAAGGTGGCCATAATTGTCTTAGTGCTGAATTCTTTAGGTCCAAGAATTGGCAGTATTTGTGGCAGTTTAGCAGAACTGGATATCCTGACATTCAGGTAATAGTGTAAAGAAGCACCCCCATCTTCCCATTTTTAGTAAGCTTGTAGCACCTTCCTGCCCAAAAAGTGTGATAAACTTCAGTTGAAAAAGTCACCAAGAGAAAAATAATTAAACATGTAGCAGTTTGCTAATTAAAGAAAAAGTTGAATGGGGTTTAAGGGAACCTGTAATAAAAAATCTAGCTACCCCATCCAGGTTCCTTTGCTTTCCTATCCCACGTGGGTCCATCCCCCCAATCTCCACTTCGGACCGTGCAAATATTGATCATACTCTATTAAGTTTTAGTCTACACAAGGCTATAGAGTCCTTGTGTGATAACCTAATTATACCAATGCCATTACATAGAGTCCCATGTCCTTCCATACCTGCAAGTACTGGATTAGCTTTTAGCCCTAAAAGAAACACTTGGTGAGTTAGGGATTGTAAGTATGTGCTGGGAATGGGGGCATGAAAACTAACATGTTGCTTTGCCTTAAGTGAGGAAAACAAAGATTGGCTTTGGAATATATCTAAAATCTGGTCTTCTTTGATTTTTTATGTCTGACATTTCTGCACAAATAAATAAATGCTAAATACAAACCATAAACAATTTCCCAGGCTATTTTTTTGTGGGTTATAAATCAGCAGCACCATCTTAGCTGCTATTATTTAGACAGAGGGGACCCCCTACATAAATGTGGGTAACGACAATCCACCAATTCTTAATCTTGGCAGCGATCACATGATTAATGCCATAGCGTACAGGTTATGTGAACCAAAGTGGATCAGAACATTTATACTGAGGAATATTCATTTTCACAAAGCGTATTGTCGCTTTTCTTTCAGGGCTCCTGTTTATCACACTGCTGTGTGTCAGGATGCAATGTTTGCATTAGTTTCAGAAAACAGCCAGGATAAATATTAAACTTGCTCTCATTTTTGGAATGGTTCTGGGATTCTGTGCAGAGTTTGAAAATGTAGGGATTAGGTTGATGGTATATATTGTTTCCTTGAACCTGAATTACCCATATGTCAATCTTTTCCTACAAATGCTGTGAACTTTAAGGATTCACTCTATCGTATTGATCTAATAGATGTTGTAGGGTAGGGCAGTGACAAAAATAATATATAGAATAAGAAAGTAATGATTAGTTGTTTTGTTATGTTGGGATCATTCTGAATGTCTGAACATAGGGTAAATCAATGTGTCCCTTTGATATCACAAATCAGTGATTGATTAAACTGTACAGTAAGTACATATTAATAAGAGAAAATGTTCCTTTGATTTAAAATGAGATTGGGAATTGGTGATATGTCCTTAGGCCTTTTCAAATCTTCATACTCCAAAATGAACTGTATGAAATTTCCTACCAATTACTTTTGTTTTCTCCCATGATAGACTAATAGGCAATTTGTTAAAACTTCTTTGTACAATGATTATTCCTCAGGACCAGCCTTTTAATCTTTAATTGCAAGCTACTGTAATGTAAGGTACTAGCTACAGAACAACAGATACAATATTTTATTAATTCATTATAAAGCTAGTAGTAGAATAACTAATAAAGTAGCTTGGAATGCTGCAAAATGTCTTAATAGTTGCAAGAACAGGTCCCATTGATTTTAATTTACTACTACTAGCTTTATGGCTAAAATATTGTGAACCCCTGACCATCGCATATATATGCCTAGATAGATATACCTTTCAAAAGACATGGGTATTAACATAATGGGGCCCCTCTGCATCCCCTATGGCTTTACACAACTCAAGTTTTCTTGGGGGGTTTTCTCCAAGATTTTGAAATATTCCCATAAAATTTTGCATTTATTGAGCCATAAGAATGAGAGAGATCAGATACAGGTATAAGATGGGAAGTCCTAGCTCATAATGTGTGTTGGAATACATCCTAAAGACATTCAACAGCATTGAGGTCAGGGCTCAGTGCAAATACGTCTTTAGGGCTTCTGGAATTTGTGCATAAGACAAGACCTAGGACATAATAGGCCTTCTATAAAATGTTCCTACAAATCTCAAAGTGCAGAGTTGTCTAAATTGTCTTTAACGTTGTAGTGTTATTAGCACCCTTCAGTGAAGATGATTGGGAGTTGTGCGTGTCCTTATGTTTTATATTATGTGAAATATATGAACGCTAATGTAAACCTTTCTTGAAAATCTTTGTTTTTTATGTTTATACTAATATACATGGCAACCATGACAGATCTGATAATCAGTAATAATCAGCACTTACCAGATTAAATATTAGCTGGAAATGAGCAGATAACAGTCACAGGGACAATCCAAGATAGCGAATTTTCATACCTCTTATCAATCCATGTGCAGCTAGAAATAACCAACCAATTATGTGTTACAATGATGGCAATACAGCAGAAGTCTCAGGGCTATATTCTGACCTTGTTTTAAAGTGTCAGTCGAGCTAAAACCATTATTTACAGTTTTGCTAGATGAGCCATACCTTATGTCTTACTTTGAATTCACTGCACACTGTGAGCTTTTTACAATCTACATTAGACAATGGTTCCAGTTAGATCGCGCTCATCTTATTTCCTAGCTGATGGACACCCCGCATTATACAGCCTTCCCCGACCAAACAGTCCCTGGCGTGCCTCCTTCATTCAGCGGGTTTCATTTCCTTTATTTGTGGAGGTTCAGCATCACATGTGGGCATGTCTTGAAGACTATTGGGGAGATATCTACACCCCTACTGCACCTATAATGGGGCTTCCACCATTTGTATTTTTTTTAGCTTAACACAAAGGAGCTCCAACACACAAAGTTGGACAGGGTTGCCTGAATCTCTAGATGGACAAAGCAGAGCACGGAATATCTCATCCATTAAAGCGTACCTAAACTCAGAATTTTCACTTTACATAAAAGAATAGAAAACCTTTTATGTTAGGTAAAATTTATGTTTGTTTGTTTTTTTAATGCAACATCTTCTTATTTAAAAAAAAGGACGCAGTACTGCCCCCTAAATCTCTAATGAATGGGAGCGCAAAGCCTCCCGGGATACCTACATCACACATCCCAAGAGGCTCTTGGTGATCCTTCTGCGCTGTGCACAAAAGGGAAAAATTGCGGATCTCCCGCATGTGCAGTGAGATGGGCAAGTTTTTTCCCATCTACGTCACCCGATCACGCGCCTGGGTTGGGTGATGTAGTAAGAAAAACCCAGAAGAAGAGGAAAAGATGGCGGCGCCCGGCATGCTGGCCCGAGGATGGATGCTGGGACGACGCGGGACTCAATGGAAGAGACCTCTGGACCGATCGAGTGCTCTGCGGGATTGAAGGTGAGGGTATTTGTTTTTGTTTTGGGTGAAGTTTGACTTTACTTCCTCTTTAAATATTCAAGGCATATTATTTAGAAATTGGTTTATTCCATCAAGCTCTACCAGTTAGAAAAATATCACTTTAAGATGGCTCCCTGACTTTATTACTGAAGGGATCTTGAGGATTCAGAGGCAGCCTCCCAAAGCTCAGGGAACTTTGAAGGATTAGATGAAAATTTTCACATGCCAAGACTGGAGTCCAAAGAATTGTAATCACTGAAATAGTCCACTGAGGTTCACAAAAATACATATTTGGGGGGGTGGAAAGTTCTCCTTCATCGGGGCTTGCTTTATCTGTTGTGGTGCTGTTCGCTTGCATTGACTCCAAAATTTATGTAATTTCAATTTTTTGACAAATTACCTGATAGTCCTATCATAAAGAACTTTATTTAGATACTGGTGACAACGGTTTGCCCTTGTCCACCAGTTGTGCTCTTGTGTTGTCACCCTGCCCAGCAGGATTCCGGTAGATACCACAGATGGCCCTTTCAACACACATTACAGACACAATCCCCTGTTGTCACCATCAGGAAAACACAAAGTGGATGTGGACACAAAGTGACTGCAACAATATAACATCAGCAGCACTGACATACAGGAAAAATAAAGGTATGTATATAAAGGTATATAAAAAAAAATCCATTGTTTTGGATAAACATTGCTTCAGCAAACCTTATTGAGTTAGGGTTTACACCTACTTTAAACACACATTAATGCCCAATTTTCTGTAAACTGAGCAAAAAGAGGGAAGAGGAGGGATTTGCTGGAGAAGCCACACACCTCCGTTCAGTGACCTTGCAAATGTTGACTTAGTAATAGCTTCACCCTGGTGAGATATTCGTGAACACTTTGTGATGCTATCTGGCAAGAGATACTTATTTTTTTCACCTCCTCTGCTTTCTATCTGCTCAATAAGAATTTTTTTATTACAGCAATTAAATTATAAATAGTGTTTTTTATCAAGCTAGGAGTCCTTCAAGGGATCGCATTGCTATTTCCTGCTTGAGTTTATCTCGTACAAAACAATTCCAGCTTTTGCCAGATCAGTTAAAATGGGGGGTTGTTTAAGAATTATTGATTTCTTACAAAGCTTGTGCATATGTACAACTACCTAGCTAACGACTACCCAGCAAAGCATGCTGGGAGAATGTCATTTGTAGACATGGATGACATCTAGAACCTATTAAAAATGAACAATTTTCCATGAGAGGTATCATGATAGACCTGTTTCTTCAAGGAAATCACAACTTCTGCTTGTTTCTGTACACCTGTATATATGTACATCGGGACGGACGTTTTGCTTATTTGGAGGTAGGGCCTTGGCCAGACTGTGTTTTCAACTGCAGTTTAAAGATAACTTTTATGAAATTTTTGCATTATTACAAACAGTAGGAAAAGGAAAAATACAAAGAAACAAACAATCAAACAATAGAGAGAGGCACGTAGCCGTAAGAATTAGGCGCAGTGCCTACATGACCGGGTGCTGGGGCCTAGCCCAGAGCTTTTAAGGGGTTAAGAAAAAGGGTAGTGTTGCCAGAGGGGGCTGGGCTAGTATACAACGTGGGAGAGGAGGAGATTAGGAATGGGAGA
>NC_092863.1:10989660-10995556 GCF_032062135.1 Pyxicephalus adspersus | reverse complement strand
TTCATTAAGCTATATTCAATGTAATATGTTAACATTATATAATCCCGTTTAATAATAATTATATTAATAATGGAGTGTTATGTTAATTTATGTTAATGTATGCTTATCAAAGTGTAAAATGTAATTTATTTTGGCATTTTTTTTATTTGGATATTTGTTTGTTAATTATTTGGAAAGTTAAACTTTATTTATTGGTGTTTTAAATAAACGGCTGCTTGCCAGCCAATTTAAAATCCAAGATTTTGTGTTGGGGTATTTAATTGGGGGGAGTGGCTGGTATGCAGGGGGAGTTTGGTAGTAGAAGGTAGTTATGACAATGGTGTTTATAAGGGATGGGCTAGAAGGTCCGAGCTACCCGCGTCATGCCAAAAACCAAAGAGAACAGCATACAACAGTCGCCCAGTACAATAGCAAATAAAAGAAAATTATAAAATACTATAAACAATCTTTTAAAGTTGTACTGTACCTTTAGGATGTGCAAACCACAGGGACCAATAGGCATACAATTTATTTGCCCTATCTGCATCATAAGCAAACAATTTTTCATAGAAAACCTGCATATTGAACCTATGTAGGATATCCAATACATTCGGGACATCTGTACTTTTCCAGTAAGATGCTATAACTTGTCTATCAACTGCAGTTTAATCTGCATAGCTGTATCAGGGGGTGTTTGTCCTGGTTATGTTGTCTGACGGGGGAACTCAGAAGTAGGGCCAAGAGGAATAAGACAACTCAGCTTCTCAATATGGATGAAACTTAGCAGAATACATGAGGATAAATGTGAAAAAGCTAAAGTTGAAGGCAAAGTACTGTAAAAAAAGGCACTGCTATTGGAGTCAATAAAATTGTGTAGAGTTCACCTTAAATTTCAACCAGATCTATATCCAAGCATGCAGCTTGGGTGACCAGGAAATGGAGGGCAGCTGGCATGTTTACCTTATTCCTAAACCATACATGGCTTCCCTCAACAGGCTCCCAGATTTGCAGGGCAGGACCTCCTAACTAAAAGATATTTCCATGGAACACTCCATGGAAAACCACTGTGTACAGGGGTGGTGGGTACAATGACTCCTGTGAATGTCACTTGGCAGCACCCATTGCTATATGTGTACCTAATGCACTAGTGTTTGAACATTTAGCAGAGGGTGCTACGTGACTACTACCTTCCCCCCCAATTCTTTCCCCTTTTTGGAGCTAGACAACCTTCTCCCTACAAACTGTTTATGAGTAAGAAAGGTAGTAGTGTTCCATCATACAACTCCCATGTACATAGTGAAATGCTGCTGTGCATGCAGGAGCAGGATACATTTGTACACAGTTGTGGCTGGGGTTTTCTAAAAGCAACCATATGGGCAAATCCGACTTGTCACTTTCTGGAACTCGCAACCACTTCTTTATACTTGAATGAGAGCAGTTGAAACAATGGGAGTCCATGGCAGTTCTGAAATGGCAATAGGACTCCTGTCCTCCTAAGACAAAACCTCTGGATAGATTGCTAATGTATCAACACTGCATTGCCGGATGTGAGGCAAACATATTTGTGCTTTGATTCTCAGTAGCCCAGTATCTGTATATTGATTTCAGGAGGACACATGAGATAAATAATAACACTGCAAAGTGTCTACTCTTCAGTGGAAGTGTTGGTTAATTTTTGCCGTTTTAAAACCCCTGCCATAGTTATCTACGTAAAGAATCCTAATTGGAATTAGAGGAAATGTGCCAGCTAGGCAAATTCCAGCTTTGCATGTCAGCCTCTGTAATGATTAGCTGTTTGTTAAGGTCCCATCAGATGAACCCTCAGCCTCTATAGAGGTTGTTAAAGATAAAACATAAGCTGGAGTGTTATTCAGCTGTACTGTGATAACTAGATTGTGTTTGGGCCAGTTGTGGGAAAACTTCATGTGACCTAGCTAGAGTCTTTCCCTTCCATGCAAGGATATGTGGGTATACTTGTATTGTGAATCAGCTGCCCCACTACATAACTCAGAACTAGCAAACAAAGTCTCACATTTTAATAGTACTGAACCAAATGTCTGAATGACAACACTAATCTATGTGTTCTACAACGTACTAATTGCAATATTGTACCATGAGCAGCACATATTTGCATTTAGAGTTATGGTTTACTGAAATCTGAAAATTATTTTAAGGGTTACCCAATGGCACAAAGGTTGGGAAAGGCCAATCTAGTCCTTTATAGACACAAGTTACCCATCGCACACAAGAAAAGGCTGTGTGCCAAGCATCCAGATCTGTAGGCACCCAACCTGGCCTTTGGTATGTGGTGTTTTTTTAAATCTTCAAAGACCATTTATGCCCCAAACACTTTTAGATGTTTGAACTGAAAAAGATCCTGCGTGTTAACTTTTTACATGCACCCTGAAAGGGAACTTTAGTTTCCAAGCTGAATTAGGCTTCACATGCTATTAGGTTCCTCTTTGTTTTACATGTGCTGTTTGGTTGTATCAATGACATCTATAGAATAGACACTGATATCAGCATTTACCGGTAGTGATAATCAGGCACACTCCAATTCACAACTGATGTGGTCCCACTATATGCATGTGCAGGATTTGCCACCATTATGCAGGAGCAGGGTCGATGTTTAAAAAGATGGAGCAGGCAGAAATATAGCTGGTGGGTTAAAGGTTAGACATCGCTCTCAGATAACACATTGAGCCTGATTTACCAAGGGTCTCCAAGACTGGAGAAGATAGACCATCATGGGCAAACCTGAATGAACCAGCAAATCTAGACTGCATTTCTTAAAAATAATTTGCTATTAGTTGTCCAATGTTTTCAATCCTGGACCAGATCCATTCCAGGATTGCTGGATCGTTCAGGTTCTCCTAGGATAGACAGCCATAGGTCGGGAAAAATGGACAGCCAATTAGGAACTACAAGTCGTAATGGGTCCTTTGAGAATTTAGCTTTCTGTATTCTGTTTGCTGGGCTGATATAAAAAAATTGCAAACAATTAACCTCCACTACGAATTATGTACTCCTGACACGCACACAGCAGTCATGTGACTTTTATTGCTGGATTTCTCAGACGTTCCCAACAAGATGGATTTTATCACCTTTAATTATCACTAAGCAGATCTTCTGTAGGCAGAAAGAGGATAAGATTTATTTATTTAAAAGGTGCTGGATATTTATGTGTGATTGAGTTATAAATATATATGTGTTCAGAAGCCGCAGATTGTGTTGGGAAGTTTCATCTTTCCGCCCCATGTAAGATGATGCACAGAGTTATAAATTATGTTTGGGGGAAAGATTACAGTGCTTTACCTATACATGGGAAACACAGCTGATATCTAGCAGATATAAAAACATTTCTTCAGTATTTACACACTTTGCAAATATAATACATTTATTGAAGTAATAAATAATGAAATGGATTGGAACTGGTATTGGGCCTTGGCAGAGTTTAGAATGTGGAAGAGAGAAGGAGTACAAGCAGTCAATCAGTTGTACTGGAGTGCTTATGTGCTAACAAAGAATATGCTGATAGGAGCAGAGGGATAATCGGCAGAAAGATGAGCCAATCAATGGAGCAAGAAAGGGGAAATGTTCCAAGCTTGTCTCAGGGTGTATAACAATGGTGACAAGTCCGTCATGCCCAATAGATTCTTCAGCAAGAAAAAATTGGCAAGGGGGGCTTTACTAGCCTTTTGTCCGTGTTAGTCATAGCTTACACTGGGTTTTGGACACCTCATATGTATGTAATATTTGGCACATGGAAGGAGCCATATTGCTGATTCCCTAAGTACCGGGTAGTTTCATTGTCTTTGCAGTCTGAGTGGTGGAGAAGGAAAATTGGAGGGGGTTGAGGGGAAAGCTTTTACCTTGTTATAGCACAAACTTGGCAAAGGTAAGGTAAAAATTGTCGTTACAGTGTTGGGGATGAATTGCTGACCACAGAAATACACAACACAGATAATTTAATGATTTTACACCCTCAGCTAATATCATTATCAAGCCATAAACTTCTTCTTGGAAATAAACTTGTTTGCCACGACACACAATTTTCAGAAATGTTCTTTCTGTGCGAACTTTCCTTTATTGTTAAAAGCTTGCATCAAACCATAAACCTCAGTGATTTTCATAAAAGCATATATACATATTTACATATATCCAAAATATGAATAGGTATAAATGAAATAGAAGTACATAAACAGAATATATTAGCATATTTCGTAACCAAACTTTGGTTACACTGGAGCAAAAAATGGTCTACGGTTTCTGCAGACCCCGAGCCTAAGCAATCCTATAAGGTTGGTGACACCCCAAAGATAGAAGCAAGGATCCTCTTCCCAGGAACTTCCTGGGAGGGTGCTTGATCTCCTCTGCAGTGATTCACCGCTGAGAAAGTATTTTCAAGCACTGGGCATCGTAAGCTGCTTGTAGTGAAGCCACAAATACCGAACCCAGGTGTACTTGTCACCTGTATCTGGAGGCAGCCTTGTTTTATAATTGACTGGGGTTTCAGAGCTGTACACTATATGAGCATGAAATTATGGACACCTGACCATCTGACCTATTGGAACACCCGACTAGCTGACCCATTAGGACCCCCAACCCATTTCACAACCATAAAAACAAATATGAAGTTGCCTTTCCCCCTTAACCTCATGAGTGGTAAACCCGAGTGTGGCTCGGGGTAAAAAAAAAAACAGCTGAAGGCGGTAACCCCAAGCCACACTCGGGGTAGCTAAAAAAATAAAAAATAAAGCCTTACCTGGTCCCATTGGCATCCTCTGGCATCTTTCTGAGGCCTGCTATCCTCTGGCCATGTCTTCTTCGTCGATCTGTCCCCCAGCCAGTGCGCCGACGTTCCCCAGGAGTTCCCAGTGACGTTGGTGTGCATATTGTCTTTCATGAAAATTTATGAAAATTTTATTCATTTGTGAGGTCAGATAAGGATATTGGATGAGAAGACCTGGCTCACCGGTTGATATTCCAGTTCTTCCCAAAGGTTAAGGTCGGGGCTGTGTGCAGTCCACTCACGTTTCTTCACAACAAACATATCTTCATGGAGCTGGCTTTCTATACAAGGGGGGAGACATGGCCTGTTGTCACAGAAATGTTCATTTCTTATGAGAGCCCAAGGCACATCTACACAGTACAACAGCACCTGACCCTGAACACACCACATATGGGACAACACAACCTGTGGTGTGTAGGGTCATAGGGGTCAGGTACATTTTTTGGTGTCTATACAACTTCTTAGAGTTCATAGTAAGTACATAGGAAATGAATAGACAGGCACCATGCCATCCAAAACCAAAACATTTATCTATTTGTGGAGATTTCTTCCCACCTCCTGTTTTATTAATGAGTATCAGACAGAAGTGAGGAGAAATCTATCCACTTTCTAATTATTTGAAGGATGCCAGGCTTAATATGAAGCAAGGGTATTTCACTCCAACATGATCATTAATAAAAAGACATTTTAACACCAAGGAAAAACAATTCCTTCATGTGCCTACACTGGGGAGATTTCTCATGTGTCCAGGTGGCAGCTAGAATGGGAATAGAATCTCCTCCAGGTCTCATTATTTAGAATTGACTGAGGTTCTAGCCCTTCCCTACACACCTCCCAACTCTTTCTTATTTGGAAATGGGATCTCTCTGTGCTTCTCACCCCTTAGATGGCCTTCTTTTTGGTCCTATGTATATATGTTATACATTTGACACTTTTAGTAGATTAAGTGATACAAAAGTTGCACTTTTAGATTTAATCACTTAAGCTGCGTACACACTTCCAATTTTTATCGTTGGAAACGAACGACGAACGATCGATTGGGCAAAAATCGTTGATAAAAAAAGTAACCAACGACGCCGACGAACGAGAATAGTCGCTGGAAATGAACGACCGGACCGGCGGATC
>NC_092863.1:10983206-10989367 GCF_032062135.1 Pyxicephalus adspersus | reverse complement strand
TGAATGATTCTTTGCAAGGCGTGGTGGGGGTGTCCTTGGTCTCCATACTATAGGATGGCCTCACTTGTCTGGAATTGTGCCTTCATTTGATGTCACTCTCTCTCTTTATTTGTTTTGTTGTGATTATTTGTAGCCTTGGCTCATTGAGCAGTGAGTTTGAAGTTAACGAGCTGTGTCTTTTCTTCTGTGTGCTGTGTTTTGTATCAGTACACTATTGTGTGTGTGTCCATTTGTCTTGGTTATCTTTGTGTACCCAGATAGAACACTGTGTTTGTATCTTTCTGTCCTAGTACTAGTGTTTTTGTGTCTCACGTGGATTGTGTACAACTTTTGAATGAGGATGGAAAAAGTAAACTTGCGGCCTGGCACTAGCAGACGTCTTTAGGTGATAGATTGATAAATCATAGATTTGGAATGCCACTTCTTTGTTTAACTGAGTCTGCTCCAGTTTTCAGGAAGCACAAATATAAAATTACCATCCATTGGCAGTGCTTCCTATAATTTACTATAACAACACAGCTCTAATGGAACTACATGAGGATGTCAGATGTGCTGCTCAATGAGTTGATGAAAAAGGGATAATGTAAATAAATGTGCTTTTCGCTGGTACCCTAAGCTGAATAAACATTTACAGGTAGCTTCTCCAAAGTTTAGCATCTTTAATAAATGTAAAACATGGTAATTCCTCCCTGAAAGTTCTGGTGCTTCTTGTTATTGGGCTCCTTTTCTAACTCTCAGTTTTGTTTCTGTGTTGTGGCCATGGCACTGAGCATTGTACAGAAATGGTGCACTGAAACCCACCCTGAGAAATGCCATGCAGCCATCACTGGAGTTTATGTACAGAGAAAGTGGCTGCAAACCGGAGATCAGCAACGGGAGGCAGCAGATGGAAAATATGGAAATAGTATTTTATTTTAAAGCATTGCAGTTGCTATATACTATATTTTCACATATTTCCTGATATGCCCCCCAATGTGAGCTTTGCACTCATTTACAAGATAATTCACTGGAGAAGTTGTATTGTTTTCTGTCTGAGAAGAGTGAAAGGTTTGTACTGTGGCAGGGCAGAAGTAAGACACACACATTGTGCCATATTACTAAGTAATTCACTACCTACAATATAGACATATAACCTCCTCCATATGCCAATATAATTCAGATCTATAGAAAAACACGTTTTAAAAACGCTTTAAAAAACAAATATTAAAATGTAAATAATTAGTTACATTAAAGAGAATCTGCACATAAAAAGATGTCTTTATATGAAATTCTTTCCAGCCAGTCTTGTTATTCACATTTTCCTACCAGACAATACTTTATAGCTTCCTAGTTCAGCTTCACTGTTTTATATTCATATTTGTATTAACTAATGCAAAGACGAATAAACAAGACAAACTAAGCAGAACATATAGTAGTATCCCCTGCCCACAAGAGTTTAATATAGTATAGAAGTTTATGTGAAAATATATTTATTAAAATTGAAATGTTTATATGTGAGTTTGGCGTAATTTATGTATATACTGTAAATATTATATATATATAATGTGACTACAAGATGTTTTATTAAAACAAATTGAGCAAACTGAATGTAATAATGAAAGACATCATCTATATCTAGTTTCAGGACCTTAATGGTGTACGATGGGGCCCCATAGCAAAATCCTTTACATTTCTATATCAAAGACAAGTTTCTAACTCCTTTCTCTTATCTATCTAAATACAATACACTACAGCAATGGCTGCTTGGCATTTCTCAGGGCCGCTTTCCTGATGGTGATCATGTCTGTGTGTGATAAAATGTCTACTCCATCAGAATCCCAGGTGACAACATTTGGTACATTTGGGAGGCAGGGACAAAGCACAGGACAAACTTGAATATTGTCCCTCATGGCAGGATCACCATGTATTATTTTACTGAGAGCTGCAAATGACCAAAAATTGTCTTTTTGAAATGACATTGATGTGTTAAAGTTGATCTGAAAGTTTAACGACTGAGTTTATGGACCCGTCAGGTGTAAATGCTGCCCAGAATTATGATTACTATAAACAAAATATCCATTTACCATTTAAAATATCTTAGTGACAATGCAGCCGTAGTAGCTGAGCTTGTCAATTCATTTGTCAGTAAGCTGTGTATCTGTAGAGGAGGGGGGAGTTTTTAGTATATAGCCAGACTCTGATTACAGATTAACCCTGAACTCCACCCAAAGCCAGCTATAGGCTTTCCTGCCCAGGTGGACCCTGGTAGACTGCTACCTCCACTGCAATGTAAGGCCATTGGTGCAACAGACAGCCTGAAGTCAATGTGGCAGAGATTCAGGGGTTGTTAACCTGCAAAAGTGGTCACCTGCTGGAAAGCAGACGCTCTTTGCTGATGATAATGAGAGATTCCAAACCTTTATTAGATATGGAAATGGCAGATTACACCGAGGCTTTGGATCCCGCTTACACCACTTTGGAGTTTGAGAATATGCAAGTGCTGACCATAGGGAATGGTAAGATTTGTCTGTCCCGGGGCATCATGGGGGCAGCTATAAGTAACATCTTATCATGGTGGGTGCACTCTACGCCCCTCATACACGTCCAATCGTTAGCACTAGAGAAGGATGATTCGTCAGTCAGTTGTTAGGATGAGATTCTCCTATCACCAAATGCAATGTAGTGTGCTAAATATTTATTAGTATTTCTTAGACTGCAGTGAGTCGTAATAAATTTTGTATTAATTCACAGATAGGCTTGTAAAATCCTACGCAGTTTGTATAAAGTTGCATGCATCAGTTGGGTGGCAAACATAATCAGATTTCATCTGTCAAATCAACACCATTGCATTGTGATGTTCTATCTATTATAATACACTATAACATTACATAGCGGTTGTTACAATTTGTATATATGACAAATCAAATCTGTGTGTCTGACATTATGGTTGATGAGTCTCATGTTTAAATATGATAGACTAGTGAGTTCACCACCATTGTGTCATCATTCTATCACTGTATTCTGAGCTGGCTGCCCCATCCTCGTAAATGTGTATACCCCTAAGGTCCTGCTGCCCCATCATTGTAATTTTGTGTATCCCTAAGATCCGGCTGCCCCATCCTTGTAATTTTGTGTATCCCTAAGATCTGGCTGCTTCATCATTGTAATTTTGTGTATCCATCATTGTAATTTTGTGTATCCCTAAGATCTGGCTGCCCCATCATTGTAATTTTGTGTATCCCCAAGATCCGGCTGCCCCATCATTGAAATTTCGTGTATCCCTAAGATCTGGCTGGTGTGTCATTGTATTTTGTGTATCCCTAAGACCTGGCTGCCCCGTCATTGTATTACCGTATGTATATCCCTAAGATCCGGCTGCCCCATCATTGTAATTTTGTGTATCCCTAAGATCTGGCTGCCCCATCCTTGTACATTTGTGTATCCCTAAGATCCGGCTGCCCCATCATTGTAATTTTATGTATCCAAAAGATGCTGGCTGCTGTGTCCTTGTATTTTGTGTAACCCTAAGATCTGGCTGCCCCGTCCTTGTAATTTTGTATATGCCTAAGATCTGGATGCCCCATCCTTGTACATTTGTGTATCTGGCTGCCCCATTGCTACATTTGACAATATCCTCTTATATTAAGTTGTTCTGAATGGGTTAGCAAGCTGGAAAATATCTGTGACTAATGCTATAGGCTCTGGTTGTTTCTGTGTATCTATCAATTACTTGCTAACATGCTGGCGGACTTCCATATTGCTGGAGAAAAACACATTTAGCTACAATGTAACATATTGTTTAATAAGGCAGAATAGGGATGCAGTGTCCAGTGTAGTAAGCAACCAATCAGAAGAAGTTCATTGGTACGAGTCATACAAGATGACATATGATTGGATAAAAGTAACTTTTCAGTGTTACCTACTCACCATCCCCACTACAACCTGATTATTCTCTGTACATTGTTATTTCAATCTATATAAATGATGTAGTGTGATATTTTATGATCCATTCACCTAAAATACGGGTTAGGCAGGTTCTCAGGGTGCATAGTTTTTAGGGATTGTAAATTTGGAATAAAAATGTGTATACAAACTACCAATGCACTTTTTTATATACCATTGGAAGCATTTGTGTTACATCTGTTCTATAAGTACAAAAACATTTACTGATTCTGGCATATATCTTCTGAGCTGACCTTACTTTCTTTGCTTCTTGCTGACTGTTCCTAGTTCACCTCTAAAACTACAGAACACCTCCCCTTGTGTTATATCTTGTGCTGCCATCTTGGCTTCAGGAGCTGGCTGTCACTTACTGGTTTGAAAACACCTTCCGTTAACACATCACCACGCATGTGCAGAATAGGTCGATCTGATTGGCCCCAGGCCTCCTGGGATGTGTGACATAGAAGACTGGCCATTCCCCCGATGCTTATAGTATATGTAAACCCTACTTATGATATTTGATTTGCTTCCTCCTCCTTGGTCTGGAATCATTTTGTTATAATTGTTTGATAAGTGTAAATTCCCAATGATCTCAGAGCTGTCCTGTGTCCTCAGCACAATTGTCTTGTTGTCTCATATGTTGGACTACAAAAAGGTTTGGTTTTATGTTATGTAGAAGGAGTTTGTCTGTGAAGGTTCTCATTTATCCAGGAATTTTATATCTAATAATAGTTAGTCTCATTTAGCTGGATTTGTAATGCTGAGGACAATTCTTCCAAGCTGCTTTATCAGTTCTTCAACATATTAACAATAAGGCTACGTACACACATGCAATAATTGTCGTTGCAAAACGAACGATTGACAACCGATCAAAGATTATGCACCATTATTTTAAACGATCGTGTGGTGCACGATTCTGTACATGCTGTAACGATACAAATGTTCAAATATCATCCACTATGTACACAGAGTAGATACGATTGTTTGAATGATGCAGGAAGTGACGTGTACAAGAAAAAGTGTACCGCAGAAACATCTACGATCACCGAACGACCGTACACACAAGAGATTGCGAACGATCGTCGACCAATCAGAATTGCTGGGATGGATGTTCGTTTCCAGAGACATTCCTCGCTCATCAGTGTCGTTGTGAACTTTTTTTTGTTAATGATTATCGGCGGTCAATAACGACAATTATTGCACGTGTGTATGTAGCCAAACAAGTTCAGTTGAATAGGACTAACTACTAAAAGATCTGAGAGTGGGAGAAGTTCAGTAGGACACTGAGATGTGGAGGTTCTGTGATCTCTATGCCAAAGTTAGATGTTTGATAGGATAAAAATAAAAATCTATGAAAACTCAGGGCTTTTTTTACCCACAAAAATGATTGAACATTGGTCACCCATCTATTGATCAAGCATGAGCTATTAACATTCCTTTAGCTTTGTATTGCATTGAACTAGAAGTGTCAGTGTTCTGATATTCAATGTTCAATCTTTAGTGGTTTTAGGCTGTAAAATTATCAATATTCGTTTTCAATCAGTAAAATATCAATTGTTTGCTGATCTTACATCTAATAGTGTGTGCCTAGCATTACCAACATGATCCATGGAGAACACTTTGGCGGTGGATGGAAATATGTGTTTGCTTGTCCTTATGATCGATGGGAATAATCAATTCAGGTTTTTTTATCTGAAAACAACAGGTATTTGTTCTAAGTCCCCCCGTTACTTCAGATCCAATCAGATCCTGCCTGGCCCTAAAAAAAGACAATTAGATATAAACATTGGAGCTTTGTCATCATATCTTTATATTTAGCTGGTGCCGCAATGCCAGGATTAGGACAAGGCTAAACTCACACAGTTCTGACACAAGAACGGAGGATTCTAATTTTTAGTCATGTGACTATGATTTTCAAATCCCATTGGACTCTGATGACAATTCCTAAATTTTTAGGGAATCGGGAGCTTTGCGTTCCACCTAATACAAGACCGGTAATGTGACTTTAACGTCTTCCAGCAGATGGATCATTGGTGGCTGTTACAATATATGAACAATTGAGGGGTTGCTGAATACAACACAACTCTTTTTTCTTCTTTTTTTCTTAGTTAATATGTCCCAGTAGATCACATGGTTTTAACTTTCACTGAAAGCATGACTTGCAGGATTATGGTGGCAAAGCAATGCATATCGTTTCCCTTTATAAATTATTAAGTGAACAAATAGTGATTTTTTTTCCC
>NC_092863.1:10980682-10982528 GCF_032062135.1 Pyxicephalus adspersus | reverse complement strand
CCAATAGGGATGTACACCACAAATAAATTCTGACCTAGCGCTCCCCTGTTCATCCCAAAACCCAAAGAGAAAGTTTCTACTGGAATTCATTTTTTGATTTAGATGCTGACAAACCCAGCAGAATGAAACTTTTATGTCTATTATGTGATTTATAAATGTGTGTTTTATGGGAAGTCTTTTTAGCTGATGAGCCAGCACTGTGTTGATATGCTTTAGCATTGAACTCTGCGGGGGTGGGATTAGTGCTGGACCAACCAATAATAATTATGAACTAGGGTTACAGGCTCCAGCCCCCCGCTTTTTGCATAGAAAAATCCAATCAATGGACATATATATTTAGTGTAATTTAGTATTAGCTCTGGTGGGACTCATAATCATGGGCAGCAGTATCAGGGGCAGCTGGACCTTTACTAAAACCATCCAGGAGAAATCACCCAGGATCCCAGTGGAGTACAAGAGGGGACTCTAACACCCTAGAAAGTGGATTTTGGTGACTATATTAACTTGGTATTTACTTAGTGATGTTTTTTTTTTCTACCAAGGGACTTTTACTGAAAATGGAGGTTAGTTATCTGTGAGAGGTCCACCCTACATGTGTAAACCACTTAGCTGAAGAATGTCCTCCATCTATAGCAAACAATGCAGGGCAAACATGGCCTATCTATAGTAAACTGCTGCCTTGTCATATATCTTGTAGCCAAAACGGCACCCTTCAGCCATCATGAAGCTGTGAAAGCATTTCCACACCAGATCTTGAATAGTTCTTATCGTTCTTGATGAACGTTTGACCAGTGTATGAAAACACAAACTTTATAGTTCTGTATTGATCAGGGTAGAAGTGGATCCCCTGACCAGCCTCATCCAAATAACAGATCTCCTTGTTGGGTTGATTTATTCTTATTTTCTTCCCTGTGACAACAGGTTTCTAATGCTTCCCCCAAATGTGTGACTGGCCATGGCTTTATTTTTGATTAGAGATGTTGCCATTTTGCAGACATGAACCTAAACTTTTCACTTTCCCCAATAACTCATGAGTTTACATTTCAGGGAAAGTGATGGCTAAGTGGTCCATACAATGCTCATTGATAAACTTATCCCACCAACTAATATTTGCAGCCAGATAGCATGTGAAATGGACAGGGCTCATTGCAGCCGTAGATATGGTTGCTCGGATTGTCTTCTGTAAAGCTCAGAAAGAAACTCAAATATAATACAATACAATGAGCGGAGGAGAGATCTATTGTTTTATTGGTGATTTATGGCCTATAAAATGACATAATGTATACAGGGTGATATGTCTCTTAGGAATAAAATAGTTTTGTATTTTTTTAATGCCACCATCTTTTACTTTTTTTAGCTTAATTCATGTATATTGCATCCAGATCAGCGCAGGTATGTAGCTCTTGGTAACAGACCAGGCAGTGTTGTCTTTTTCCTTGTGAAGTGTGGCTAGTCTTGTATCCGCCCCCCTGTACTTTTCTATGTTTTGATTGGTTTATGTATTTTTTTTTTTGCTGAAACAACCATTGTGTATATGATATAGAAATCTGCTGACAGCAGTCTTTTCTTGTTTTGTGCTTTACACAGATGCTTCACCATCAGAAGTGACTGGTATTAGCGCTGCAAACAGTATTGGGGTGAACTCTTTGTGTGCCATTTGCGGTGATAGAGCGACGGGCAAACATTATGGGGCATCCAGCTGTGATGGCTGCAAGGGGTTTTTCAGGAGGAGCGTCAGGAAGAATCACATGTACTCCTGCAGGTAAGAGGCCTCCATTATTTCTATACAAATTTCCTGATGTGTATAGGAAAACTGCAGATTCAAGTTTTTATGTAATGAGGGCTG
>NC_092863.1:10936175-10980305 GCF_032062135.1 Pyxicephalus adspersus | reverse complement strand
GTCAGGACAAGGCTGTCTTTTCTGACACAGAATAGATAACTAGGGTGCAGATCCCATTTTTCAGCTCTGTTCCTGCACTTCCACTTTGAGTCTTTGCTTTCTTTAGCAGGTAGTAATTATAGAGTGATATGGAAGTGTTTTTTTTTTTAAGTAAATGGAGAGCTCCTTGACCTTCTCATTTAAAAGAAAAACAGATCCCAAGCATGCTCTAGCACTTCTCTGATTGACAGATGATTTAAATTGCTATTTCCAACACTATTCACACAACAGCTGTGGTCAGAAGTAGTCCCCCCCTTTCTGGTTCTCTCTGTGGCTAGCAGAAGATATTGAAGTTTGGAGGTTCCTCCTACCAATCATACCCCAGGATTTGTCCTGTCTAGTAAATAATAAAGTCTCGTTGGGTTATTCACAGTTCATTTTGCCTTGGCCTGCAGACTTTACTTCTTGTGACACCACACTCTTTTTGTTCTAGTTTTCCCTAAAGACCTACTAAGAACTCTGCAAATCAGTTGTGCGCTCATCAAATTAGTTATAATTAAAATAGAAAGCTTTAGTTACAACTAAGTCAGACAAGATTCTATTGTTTGCAAAGTGATGTCTCAATAGGTTGCCCTGATTGAGTAGCACGATATGATCCAGTCAGTGCATTGCTGGTATATCAGCAGACTGGGGTGTGTCCTTGACCCAGTATTTGCTTGACTACAGTAGAAAAAAGTGGGGTCACAGACCTGTCTGTGTAATTAGCCAGGCAGAATTACCGTACATTCCTTTGCCATATAAAACATTTATGTATTATAACTGTAAACTTAGTTGTTGTAGGTTATCTCCACATATGTGCATACCCATTGCTGTACTCATTATTTCAGGTTCAGCAGGCAGTGCGTGGTCGATAAAGACAAGAGGAATCAGTGTCGTTACTGTAGATTAAAGAAATGTTTCCGGGCTGGTATGAAGAAAGAAGGTGAGGTGTCTGAACTTTTAGGATGGTGGTCAACTGACCTGGTCATCATTTGGTTTAGATCTATTAAGCTTGCCATGTTCTATTTCAGATTTCATTGTTGGGTGTCACATTTTGACCTCAAAGTTTCTTCCATATTAAAGATGACCTCACCCAGCTTCTTCCTCATGTTGACCTGGATTTCCTGTTCACTTCACAGGACAGTAATCTTTTAGATATCTCTGCTGACCTGAAGTCCCAGGGGTCACCAAATCCTCCCAACCTCCTGAAGGGAGCTGTCATTACACGATGTGAATTCTAGTTCTAGGCTCACAGCATCATCCAAGGTTTGGATTGCTAAGGAAGGCTTACAATCCATATCAGGTGTCACTCCTGTCTCTAGGGATGTAGGGAATAAGGAATGTGCCCAACTGTGACAGCACACATTGATCTGTCCTACTTGGAGAATTTATTATTATTATTAATAAACAGGATTTATATAGCACCAACATATTACGCAGCGCTGTACAATAAATAGGGATTGCAAATGACAGACTAATACAGACAGTGATACAGGAGGAGAGGACCCTGCCCCGAAGAGCTTTGAATCTAGTAGGTGAGGGAATTTCACACACAATATGATGGGAAATATGTAGTGGTGGGAAGTAGTGGTAGTTTCAATCTTGTTGGCAATGTTGTCTACTGGTCAGTGAGATGAAATCTCCCTAACATCAACTTTTGGCTGCAGATACATTTGAAGCCGTAAAGAACACTGAAGCCCTTAGTAAAACATTTGTGTTTTGTGTTTACCATAGGATGCAGACCTCCGTCCTGTCAATGTCGCCACAGGGCAGGGAACCACTAAGCTGCTCCTTTCAGTTGGTTAAAAGCTGACCATAGATATTAGATGTGGGAATGTTCTATGAATATCTATCTAGCATGCATGTATATAGAGGAGGGGGAAAAAACAGTCAGGGAAATAATCAACATTAAAAGAATGGATCAGGTCGCCATCATCTTATATCTATAGGTAAATTTGTACGACTCTTGCTAAAGCCCTGGGCTATGTACACACGTGCAATTATTGTTATTGGAATGGATCTTTTATGATCCTTTCCAAGGACAAATGACTACACGATGCAATTCATGAACGAGTGCATTACATACTGCACCATTCTGCTCTATGGAGAAGGGAGGGGGAGAACGACGGAGCGGCACCCCACTGCGCTCTCTCCCCTTCACTTGCATTATGATCGTTTGTCATCCATCGTACGTAGATCCGCCAGGATGGTCGTTGGGATGATGGACAATAAGCACTGTACTTATGCCCTGAGCTGATTATTGGAAGATAACCATTGCACATGTGTACCTAGCCAAATGTATCAAGCCTGCTGTCCCAGGACCATATTCAAACATTGTGTTTCCATTGTAGCTGTACAAAATGAACGAGACAGGATAAGCACGCGGAGGTCGAGTTATGAAGACAGCAGCCTTCCTTCAATAAATGTATTAATCCAAGCAGAAGTCCTTTCACAACAGGTAGGTGACATTTCTATAGTATTTCACTTGCACTGTCAATTTGTGAGTCTTCACTGTGCAAAACCAACTAAACTTTTAGTTTCAATCAGCTGAGTATATTTCAAGTGCATGAAAACAAGAACAAGAAGTTCTTTCATCTGGGCTGTAGCTGTGTTTTCTCTGTTGAGGTCCAGTCTAGAGTTCCCCAATCAACAAGGTTCATGCCTGCTGATTAAATATCTGTGGATTGAAGGATTGTTGCTTGGAAATAAGCATTTGTGTTGTGAAAAGCTAGTTTTGATGACTCTTTGTGTTCACCCTCTCACACCAGGTACATTCATATAATTCAGTTGTCACTTATCATGCTTACTTCTAGTAAATTAGTTAAATATATCCCCCCTCTGCATGATGGAGATTAATGACCCAGCAAGCAAGCTGATGAACTTAGTAAATCAGGTCGTAACGCTTTGTAAAGCCTCTGCAGACCTCGCAGTGTAGGTCATGGCTTATTGATTGGAAACGGTTGTTGTTTTAGGTCTGTTTGTTTAAGATTTTACCAGTGAGTACACAGATAGAGCAGAGCCAACTCCTAATATACAGGAGAAAATCCATCATATGTAGTTTTCATAGAAAAACAGGGGTCTCTGGATATCTGGTCTGAAGCTAGCAGAATGAAAAGTTTTTTTGATTTGAATATAAGTGTATTGTATATGCTTGCAAAAGACAGAGGAAGTCCTAGAAAACAGTTTCGGTGTTGCACAGAAAACCGAGTGAGGGATTTCCCTTTTTTATTTCCTTAGCAATATCCACTCCATTATTCACACCATTATTAGGCTGAGCTCTTAGCTCCCCAACACATTACCCCAAATTTTCCTATACTTGCATACTGCCCCAAAGTTCTGCCTTTTGGTGGGTAGGATGCAGGATAGGTAAAGACTTGTTCTGGGCAATAATTCCTTTTTAAGGCCCACAAAGCATATGTAGACCATCAATTCCCTACCAAGTTCCCAACACGTTTTGGCTTTTAATGAACCGTCCACCACGATCCAGAATCTTTTTTTAAAAATAAACAGCTAAATATCTCATTAGATTAATAGGCCAAAATTATTGTTTTCTTTACTGGAATTTTAAATATCTGCATATGCACAGGCAATATTGTAGACTGAAGGCTGTCAGATTTCCCCCAGTATGGTTGAGCAATAGGCTTCTCCTGGTTCTTGTATAATTCCTCCTGTGGACCCTCAGAGCAAAGATATTGCGTTAATCATATATGACTTTCCCCATCGTGCCGCACCTGTAATTCTTAATGGAGCTTTTCTCACTTCCTTACTCTTCTATGGTGCAAATAAGAACCTTTGTCTTTTTCTTCCAGATAACCTCATCAGTGACCATGCTGAACACAGACATCCGAGGAAAGAAGATAGCCAGCATAACAGATGTGTGCGATTCTATGAAGCAGCAGCTTCTGGTCCTTGTGGAATGGGCTAAATACATCCCGGCATTCTGTGAACTTCCCCTAGATGATCAGGTGGGTATGTGACTGTAAGATGTTAGTGGTCTGAAAACCACCTTATGAATGGTTCTACATTGTCAGCTGTATCTGAATCTCACAGTTCTGAGAGGTGATTGTGCTATCTTTAAAACGGTCAAGAGTTTCCACCTCTAATGGTCACTTCTGCACTCCAAGCACTGTAATAAAAGTCCAGAAGCTGTTTTCTGACTGTCCCAGTCTTGCCATTGTAGGAAGCATTAGCTGATGACCATTGCTTGTTTGGTTAATTCTAATACACTCAGATATTGCCCAGGTGTGATAGCTAATTTGCACAATTATCATACCTACCTAATTCTGTGGTCGTTCCTTGTTGCCCAGAAAATCTGTGGAGGTCAACACAACCATATGAATTGATTTTAGCCTAACAGGTCAAATATGCTAAAGCAGTGGTTCCATGGAAGCCTAGGGTTCCTCCAGAGGTGGCTAGGGACTCCTTGAGCAATATGAGTAATTTGTACCTTTCAGGTCAGATTAAGTGGCCAAAATCTTTTTGTTTGGCTATATGTAGAATTGACATTCTTCCTCTGTAAAAGATATTCTTCCACTGACCACCATGCTAATAAACAATGAGCTGTGAATATAGTAAATATAGCAGGGGCTCTGAAATTTATTTTAAGAGTCCCCCATGTTATAAAGGTTAAGATAAGCTGTGCTAAATACTCTCAATGTCTTTGTCTTACTACCACAATCCCACGATTTACAAGTTGCTGAGTGATCCACTTTGCCGACCTCCAGCCATAGCTAAAATCTCAATATTGTGTGGTAGTAACCTCTTAATCCCACTCTTAAGATACCTTCTGTGTGCTGTAGTTGAATCTATGATTGCACAAACAGATAACTTGGTAATTTTACTACTTCAAAGAGATTGTTCACTCTGAACACTTTAATGTATTTCAGATAGTCAGTGGTGGGTGCCAATAGCTAGGGAGATTCACACGTATTGGTGACACTAATTATTAAACACTGTCCTTCACAGGCTGTCACATCAGCCACTTGCTGACAGATCCACTCATTAACCTCGCTGTGTCTTCATTCACCTTTGATGTTTAACTGGGGACAGTGACAATGCTTAACTGAGTTAAAGGACCAAGTCATCCCAGCGTGTAACTTTTATCCAGCCTTTTATAATTTAACTTAACTTGCCTTCTTTCTAAGCATTTCTGCTGAAGAACCCACTCTGGGTTCCTTAAAAAAATATCACTAGATACTCAAGGCTTGTCTAGTCACTAGTTTACAGAAAGTTAGGCATCAAAGTGGCACTAGTTAAAGTAAATGTAAATCCTAATACCAGTGACAACAATGTGTGTTGAAGTTGTCACTTATATTCTCCTTTAGAAGACTGTATGATGGGTTGACAATGCAGGAGAACAATTAAGAGTCAGGGACAAGATGTTGTCACTCTATAACAGGAAGTTATGAACAAAGGGCTTCAGGCAGGGTCACTGCCTGAAGCAGCATTGGTATTTTAAAGTTTGCATTGTTTTAGTAATTGGGTTTTACAGGTTTAAAGGTTTATTCTATTTACAATTAGCAGAACCCTCAGAAGGTTTATAAACCTCTCTGTGACTGCAGAAAATGAGCAAAGTTGAAAGAATGCATAGCTGAAGTTTTTTATCCAATTCTGCACTGTAGCCTGTTAGGTGCGTAACACTAAATAAAGGACGAAGCCACCAATGGTTGCCCGGTTCTTAACCCTCCAGGATTGCAAATGTTTTATGTACCAACCCATTATTTAAGTCAATTAAAAAGGACCTCATATCTTTTTTTCCCTAGGTGGCGCTTTTACGGGCACACGCTGGAGAGCACTTACTACTGGGGGTTGCCAAGAGGTCAATGATTTACAAAGATATTTTACTTCTAGGTAAGCAACACAGACAGACACATAATATATTATTATACAGGCATAGTGTAACATGGGGCAGGGGTTATCATATATTGGTATTCCTCACTCTGGTTTTGTAAATGTTTACCCAAATTAAAAGAAATCAAAACTGTTTAAATTACATTTACATTTAATATTCCGGAACTTGTTGCACTGACTTATTTCTTTCATACTCAACAGTCTTTTTCCTCTTCAGCCACTTTCTTTTTATTCTTACTTTACTTCTTACTTTCCATCTCTCCTCTTCCCTTTCCTTCACGTTCTATCTCTCTTCTACGTACTTTGCCCTTCTTTTCTTATTCTCCCCTTTCTAGTTTCTTTATCTTTCCCTTTTTTGTATCTTTTCCCTCCCTTCTCTCTCTCTTTCTTTCATTTCTATTTCTCTCCCTACCTTTTCTTTCTGTATCCTTCTCTTTTTCTCCCCCTTCCTTCTGGTCTCTCCATTTCCCCTCTTCATTCACTTTCTCTCCCCCATCTTTCTTATCTCCCACACTCTTCTTGGCTCTCTCATTCTTGCTTTTTTCAACTCCTCTTTCTTCTTCTCTCTCACCCCTCTCCCTTATTGTTTCTGCCCCCCCTTGTCTTTTCATCACCTCCCTATTCGCCCCGCTTTGTCTCTCTCCCAAACCAATTTTGTCCCTCTATCCCTCCCCTTCTTCTTTCCCCTATTCCCTTCTCTCTCTCTCTTACCCTCCACCATAGATGGAATAATTCCATAAATATCAACTCATGGTCTCCAGGTTACTGTTTTGTCACAAATACCAGTCACTTGACATCATGTTTATGGCCTGTTGTTAAGATTACAAACTCTGAGCCTCCCCCAGATAATGTGTGATATCTTTCTATGTTAAACATTATTGACCCTCTCCGATAAGCATCCTTGTTGAAAGGAGCCAGACAGAGAGAGCACTTAAACCACACCTTCAAACAAACTCCTGTTTAATTTGGGATTGCTGAGGGCTTGGGGTGGGGGTGTTAAACACAAAGCTGGGCACCGCATTTCCTAAAACAAATTGTGGCCAATTACATTTTTCTTTCTTTTTTGTTGTCCCTAAAATTGTAATGAATCAAAATATCTTCTATGGGGTTGCAGACAGTAATTATATAAATAAAGTGGGGGAAAACGAGACGCTCCAACTCTATATGGCTGCTGATAAAAGTTATGTAATACTAGTAATACTTACGTCAACTTTAGGAACCCCATCTGACAACCAGGCAATCATCATTAAAGGAAAGTTAAGGACAATTATTTTTTCTTTAATAAAGTCCTCTGGTCCTAAAAGCTTAAAGACCCATATCAAAAATTGAGATGTTGGGATTGTGACAGCTAAAAGATACATAATGTTCATTTTCCCCAATGTTTAGTTCTACCACCAAGAAGCTTGGGAAGGTTAAGATATTCATTTTTCTTTACTACAGGAAATGACCGAGTGATACCAAGGAACTGTCCAGAACTTGAAGTTGGGCGAGTGGCTGTAAGGATCCTGGATGAGCTGGTGTTTCCATTCCAGGAGCTCCAGATCGATGATAATGAATATTCTTGTATAAAAGCAATTATATTTTTTGACCCTGGTACGTATCGACATGTTTTATTGTGAATTGCTTAAATTCTCATATCTACCAAGTGTCCCATTGTTGTCAGGAATTTGTTGAAATGCATGCACCTTATTACAAGTGGGTGATGCTTTCCAAATAGCCAAACTTATAAGATAACACTTTCAGGGAAATTAGGAGAGAATCTAAAGGCTTTCCCAGACACCCAGAGTGGAGTTGAAGGCACCAACATTTCGGCATCTTTTAGTGTAACCTATAAGTTGCCAGTGCTAATAGCTAAGAACCAATATGGCTAGTAGCTGGCCATGAACCCAATGGGAGGAGCATGGAAATCTCCTGCTTACATTATCTCTGAAACAAGTGTACCACTTGGGAAAGTTCCCCTCACCACTGTTTATAGTTGGTAAATTTTTTATTCTTTATTTGTCCCAGGGATAGTAGTCATTAATAAAAACAGAGATGTTCTCAGAGGATTGGGGTTCTGACTGTTCCCTTTCCTATCTGAAATCCATAATCGTACAGCACCATGATCCAAGTGTCAAAGAGACCATCGTGATTCTAGTGCTCCCTAGGAACTAATTAAAATGGGACTACTATAGCTAGGAAGAAATCTCATAATTGGTTGGAGGTTGGCATTAAACTATGGCATTTTCTAATCAATGGAGAAAAATGTGGTCTTGAAGATATTCTGGTGTAACTAAACAAATGTTTGGACTAATATATATTTTTTTACCTCCTGTAAAGATGCCAAAGGATTGAGTGATCCCACGAAAATCAAGAGGATGAGATACCAGGTCCAAGTGAGCCTGGAGGATTATATCAATGACCGGCAATATGACTCGCGGGGAAGGTTTGGGGAGCTGCTCCTCTTGCTGCCCACTTTACAGAGCATCACCTGGCAGATGATCGAGCAGATTCAATTCGTCAAACTCTTTGGGATGGCGAAGATTGACAACTTATTGCAGGAGATGCTGCTGGGAGGTCAGTATATCAGCTGAATATCTACCCTGACGTTTATCATGCAGTATAAAGGTTAACATAACAATACAATTTTCTTGTTTGCTTCCTTTTGGTCTGTTCAATATTACATTGAAAGCATTTTGTTATATCTGTTTGAAAAGTGCAAAAAATATTGATCCTGCTAGAAATCAATTGAACTGATAACTTTCTGAGCTCTCTGCCTCTGCTGCACTGTTCTATGTGTAGTGTTGTATGACTATTACATTCATCACCATCTTTATATTTCTCTGCCACAGGCTCAACAAATGAAACCCCCCACTCTCACCACTCTCTTCACCCCCACCTGGTCCAGGAACATTTGGCAACCAATGTCATAGTGGCCAACAACACAATACCAGCCCAGCTACACAATGGACAGATGTGTAAGTACACAAAGCTTGAAAAGAATGTAAAGTTTACTTATACATGCCAATAAAGATCCATTTATTTCAATATCAGTAAACTTATCAATTGAAAAAAACAACTTTTTTACTATGCATAGTTTTCCATGATATTTATGCATAGGACAGCTAAATTGGCCCATTATATATAGAGTCTCTACTCCCTGCTTTTACAGCACTACACAATGATTGTGCTTTACTGACTTGCTGAAAACAATGCACTCCCTGTGTGGCTAAATCTTATCTCAGCAGTTGTCAAGAGGGGACCATAGAATGTTTGTTTGCTCCTCCTAGTGGCTAAACTACGAATTGTTCTATTTATTACAATAAACAAAAATATAAAAGAACAAGAATGTATAAATAAAAAAATCACAAAAAAAAGATTTGCTAAAAACATTGACTTACCCCAAAAGGATATGTAAGAAAGCCTCCAAGACTCTGCTCAGTGGACAAAAATATCAGCTTGGACCCCTGTATCTCCTCCATCAGTATCATAGTAATACATTTTTGTGTTTTTTTATTGAACTCTATGTTATTTCTTTTTTCCAGCCACCCCAGAGACACCCCAGCCGTCCCCACCTGCAGGCTCTGGGGCAGAGCAATATAAAATAGTTCATGGTGCTATTTCTGCTCTATCCAAACAGCCCACCTCTATTCCACAGCCAACCATCACCAAACAGGAGAGCATGTGACTGCCATGGCATAGTAGCAGTAACAGGACTGAATGACTGCAAGAATTTCCAAGGTCGCTTGCTTCAAAACCTGGATTAAGTCCCCACAGACTGGAGCCATTTCTACCTGATAAGAGTGATATTTCCACATTTATGTTTTAGAACTTTTTACATTTAAAACTTTTATATGTGGAATGTTAAAACTTATTGAAAGCCTAATATGCCATGACTGGTTGCTATAAGGCCTGACACTGGATAAACCCGAAATGCCTACTGGACCTTCTAGCATCATGAACGTTGGTAAAAATAAATCTGCAAAGAGTGTTCCCGGAACTGTTTTCTCAGTCTGGATATTTTAGGATTTGGGCCAAACTGTTAAATGGAACTGTACTCTAAAGGAAGAGCAATGCCTCATCCACCAGATTGGTAGGAATCTTTTGATATATGGACCTCATAGGAGATGGAGCTTATTGACAAGTATGGCTTCTCTCAAATATGATAAAGGATTGGCAGAATATGAATGGGACCAAACACTTGTCCAATGAAGCTATTTTCAGAAAGAACTGGACACAGAAGTAAAGTTTAACATATGAATTTATTCTCCAAGATGGCAGACAGCCACAAGTGACCTTCACAGTTTAGGGGTCCATAAATGAATGATGCGGGTGGCTATAGACAGATGTCTAGTGTGCCTTATTACCCTTCTATATCCTAACTGCCTTAACTACTGTGAACTTGTCTTCCCTTTGTAGGTATTTGTTTAAAGAATGTACTATAATACTTTGTTTTATACATTGTAACTTTTTTATTGTTATAAGTAAAGTAAAATATTCAAGTTTGGATAGGTAGCATATCGACACAATGGCTGCTACAGTTTCCTGCTGATAAGTTTTCAATGATTGCCATCAATCATGTTTCAGATATTTGTTCTCTGAGCCCATGGCGTGGCGTGTGCATAAAGAGAAGAGGCCAAACGTGTGCAAGGTGTGACACTTGGCCCTTCCCTGGTAAGAAGGGGTCTCTATCCCTGAACTTACAAGGTTCCTGATAGGCATAAGTATTTTGGGTCCACCTAGACAAAACAAGGCAGAAGTCTATCCCTAAGGATCTGCAGAAAGCCAAGCCACCATGTACTAGATTGGGTCTCTTCATATGTTTTATATATAGCCACCCTGCCTTCAAAGACAATAAACACTTATTGACATTGCTATATATGACTAGGCCATCTAAGCTTCAATAAGCTATGGGCATAAAGTTGGTTGTCCACCGATAAAAACAGGAAAGGAGTCTTGGCACAATGAAAGTAAATTGAGGAACGTGGACATATTCTGATATTCTCAGAGCTTTTAGATACCAAGCTGTGTAAAAGTAGCTCCAGACCCTTTTCCCCAATGGTGCTGCGTAGACATGTATACCATAACATAGCTTGGAAACATAATAGAGTTCTGAGGATGGAAAAAAATAATCAACTGTGAGCTTTCCAATTGCTTTATAATAGTTGACAAGTAACTGGGTCAACTCTCTTTCTTTCAAGTTGAACCCAGTAAAGAAGGGCTAATACCTTCTCGTCATTAAGAAGAAGCAAACCCACTGCCTTAAAAATGTATTCACTGCCAAACATAGAAATAAAACAACATTTTTTTATTTGTATATTCTAGTTTGGAATATATAATGAGGCTCTCCAATGATGAATGGGGTGCAGAAGCATCAAGGTAACCAATCAAAATTCTCATCTACTACCATGGAATAACCAGATTGATTGCCAGGGGGTTACTCCTCATCACATAGGTATCATTACCCAACACATAGGTATCATTACCAAACACGTAGGTATCATTACCCAACACATATATCATTACCAAACACGTAGGTATCATTACCCAACACATATGTATCATTAACAAACACATAGGTATCATTACCAAACACGTAGGTATCATTACCAAACACGTAGGTATCATTACCAAACACGTAGGTATCATTACCTAACACATAGGAATCATCACCAAACACATATCATTACCAAACACGTAGGTATCATTACCAAACACATAGGTATCATTACCAAACACATAGGTATCATTACCCAACACATATCATTACCAAACACATATGTATCATCACCAAACACATATATGTATACTCACCAAACACATATCATTACCAACACATAGGTATGATTACCAAACATATATCATTACCAAACACATATCATTACCAAACACATATGTATAATTACCAAACACATATGTATAATTACCAAACACATATAATTACCAAACACATAGGTATCATTACCAAACACATATCATTACCCAACACATAGCTATCATTACCAAACACATATCATTACCAAACACATATGTATAATTACCAAACACATATAATTACCAAACACATATGTATAATTACCAAACACATATCATTATCATTACCAAACACATATGTATAATTACCAAACACATATAATTACCAAACACATATGTATAATTACCAAACACATATCATTACCAAACACGTAGGTATCATTACCAAACACATATCATTACCCAACACATATGTATCATTACCAAACACATATGTATAATTACCAAACACATATGTATCATTACCAAACACATATGTATAATTACCAAACACATATCATTACCGATGAATGATCTGTTTCGGCTGCTGAGCATCACGGAAGATGTCTTTAGCAATACAAAAGGCACCAATGAATGATACCACTGCCAGAACAATCCTTCGTGCCATTCCTTGTGTAGATATGTCATATTGTCACTAATTTATTTCTTCCCTTCCAATTAATGCACTCGCTAAATTATTTTTGTAAATGTTTCCAATTGCTGAAAAATTAGGTTATTATGTCATAATTTAGGGTTTTTATAATTGTCCCTTTCTTGTTGGTATTTGATGCTTAACACTGTATATTACAAGCCTCACATGTGAACATGTCTGAAAGAAGAACTGTCTGTGTCCCACATGGCAGCACATTCTATTCTTAGTTTTCTCTGATTGTGTACGGGAAGACGTCTTTGGCTGAGAGTTTATAGGAAAGCGACCAAAGCCTTACATAGGATTATTTCAGCCAATCACAACTACTATCAGGGGTTACTTGGGGTGTCTGATGAATCTCAGCCTAATGCATGAACATGCAAACTCAACCAACACAAGCATTCCTGTTCATCCATCGGCCCGTCACACACTGGTGCAACATCCAACTGCAATCCTGAATCCATCATTGGCTTTACAAAATAAAGATGTGGTCACAGACAACTTGTCCTTCAGACACTGTCATATGACAGCAGGCTCTTTGTGTTCAGCTGTTTTGACCTCATTTTTGGTATAATAGTCTTTTTATGCAAATACATTTTCCTATTTCCTGCCTATAGTTTGTTATAAATAAATGAAAACTTTTTTTTTCTATCCTAGTGTCTCTTGTCTTCCATTTATAAAGAACCTTAAAGGGAAATTTGATAAGTTTTTAAAAAATCTTTTTATTAATGTATTTTTTCTATAGTATGTTGTGGTTGTGATTGTCGCTTGCTGCAGCTGGGAGAATGATAGTATTTCATATAATGGGGTGAAGGAGAATATTTTGCATAACTCGCCCAAGTCCCCCATAACCATAGTTTTCTGATTTGTATAACCTATAAACACCACCAGCCATGATCTGCATTGTATAGAGATGTACAAACACCCAGTGATGACAAAAATAAGGTACGTTGGGAGAACAGAAAGTTTTTATTTGATTATTTCCATGTTAATGATTGGTGGTAAGGGGAGGAGGAAGTATGGAAAGCACAATATATGTAGAATAAACATGAGCTTTCAGTGTATAATCTTATCTCTTCTGGGTCCCCCAATGTCACTTCTCAGTATTTTGTCTTAAATAAAGTTGTTACCTTCACAATGCAGCTGGGGTAACTGTATAATGTACACAATACTTGAGTCCTGTAGACAATTTGACAAATCTTTAAATGCTTTCTAAATTTCAAAAGCATTTAAAGAAATAAAACAATGGTTTTGATTGGTTGAATGAAAGAATAATGTGAAGCTTTACTTAAGTGGTATAGTTCATTTTATTTTATTATCAATTATTTGAATTAAATTCACTGTGATCATGAATTAATCCAATTCATATGATAATATAATTATTTATTTAAATGTATGTTTATCATGTTTCATTATCCCAAGATCATTGCATAATTTATCAGATGATTAATAAATGATTAGTTGATATATAACTGAAAAATCCATAATGGCAAATTAAAAAATAATAAATTCATGAAGATATATAATTAAATTCAGATATTAAGTAATTAAACTGGAGTGCATGATCAAATACCTCTATACCTAAAGACATTCAAAAAAACAATGAATGCATTATGATGTTGAAAACTTAAGTTTTAAAATGTTTGTTCCCATCATGAGCTCCCGGTTCTCTGTTAGTTTAGGAAGAACCGTGCATCTTCACTCAATGAGCAGCTGCCCTTAAATGTATCTAGTCCCGTGTCCCACGTGGCGCTATGATGCGCCTTGATGTTTGTTTCCAGCACCCGGGAACACTGGGACACGGGACTCGTACCAGCGAGGGGCTCTCTCGAGTTCCACACTGATGGCTCTGCCCCCTAACAGGGACGCCCCGGAAGGGAAATTCCTCTCCTCCGCAATGCATACAGGGGAGAGGGAGTGTCCCCTTACCCCGCCGGTGGAAGTGTCAATGCCAGCTGCGGTAAATAACCGCTATTCTTTTTTTCTTTTATCATGGCCGAAGAGCCGCGGGTTGCCTACTCCTGCCCAAGACACCTCGGGCAAAAATCTGACATGTACACAGTAGTCCTCTGACATCATTCATCAATCCGCCATAGACGATCAATAAACGACGGGGTGAAAATCGGGAGGTGCAATTGGAAGGTTTACAGTGACCCTAAAGCCGCATACACACGTGCAATAATAGTCGCTGGAAAGGATCTTTCACGATGCATGAATGAGTGTGTACATACAGCACCGTTCTGTTCTATGGAGAGGGGAGGGGGAGAGCGACAGAACGGCACCCCGCTGTGCGCTCTCCCCCTTCCCTTTGGATTAGGATCGTTAGTCGTCCATCATCCGTGGATCCGCCAGGACGGTCATTCGGACGATGGGCGTTGTACACACGCCAGTTTCTCGCCCGATATCGGCCCTGAGCGTGTGTACGAAGCTTTAAATTGGGTTTAGGCAAACCGTCTTAAGAACCTTCATGGGCTTCCTTGTGCGTCCTTTACAAATCACAATCTGTTTATCTTTACAGCTGGTGTGAAATATCTGAACCAAGCACGATTGCAGCAGTAAACAGCCAGCGGCCATAAAACGGTGTAACAGGGTTGTTGGTGGAGAAAAAGGTGACTACGTGGCAATGCTGATACAGCAGAGATTGTGTGCCAGGGTGTGCAGTGCCGTCAAGGGTCACTGTAATATATGCCGGCACATTATCTTAACTGCATTGTAATCACTGTATATTTATTGGTAACAGTCAGCCTGTATCTGGGGGGAGATAATTAAGGAGGAACTCCAGCCAGGTACAAATCCAGCTAGGTACAAGTACATTTGAAGATGATCTCCACAGTCCTGCTTCTCTCCAGTTACTTATTCTGCACACTACGTGCATTTGAAGCTGCAGCAAATCAGATAGAGCCCACCTCATTTCCTACCTGCATCATCCAGCCCACTATTTATACGGTGGGTACGGGTCTTTACCTACTTCCAATTGGTTGTACAATCTTCTATGGATCAGTCAATAAATATGCAGTGCAAGGTTCTGAATGGATTGCTCGGTTTTATTACAAATATTACATTGTACGGAGATTGTATATTCTCATTTTAACATTAAAGCCAATCTGCTTAGGTGAAAGGTCCACGTATACGGGGCCACCTACCTCTTCTAAAACCCCCTACACTGAGCAGGTATGAAATGTAAGAAGATATAAAATAACTTTACTTGCCTATGTTCCGTATTTCTGGGTGTGACGCCATCGTCCTTCTGAGCACAATCCTGTGGAACGTAAATCTTGCACATTCTAGATTTTAGGCTTCCCGGGGGGTCAGTGACGTCATCCTTGCCTAGGTAGTAAACAGAGGTAAGTGTAATTTCAGCTTTTTTTTCACCTACTATGATGATTTGGGATGGAGGAGGTGGCACACAGTGGGCTGATTTAATAAAGCTCTCCAAGTCTGGAGAAAATAGATTACCAGGGGAGAACCTGGGTGATCCAGCAAACCTGGAATGGATTTCTTTTTTTTTTAAATGTTATTGCCTGCCAAATATTTTCCATCCTGGACCACATCCATTCCAGGTTTGTTGAATCAATCTATCAGTCTATCAATGTCTATCAATAGTCCCAATGTGCGCGGGCCCTTTAGTGAAAGGAGCAGTGCAGGTGAATAGGGAGGGCACCCGCAGAAAGGAAATCACAATCACCTATTCCCACCACAACTAAGCAGGGCAATCCATTCAATATGGAGATACGTGGCACAATAGGACTGAGCCATAAAATCATTTTTAGCTGTGAAATATTTCTGGCTACAAAAAGACGATATCTTTAATAAACCGTTTAATCACCACGGACTGCGGGAAGATCTGGTAGAAATGTAACTAGCAATGGTTGATGCTTGTGAAATCAGTTCCCGGAGGCTCCCGGGTACACTCGGCCCCATTAATTACACAAGACGTCTGCCAATGATTGCGCTGACTCAGATAAGTCAATAATTCATCTTACAATTCTCACAAAAATAGTTCTTACGGCACAAACATTAACATGACGCGGTTAGATGTTAACAAGTCGGGGTTAATCTTCTGAGATGTTCTGGTGTCATGTTGGCTGGTATTAGGAGATACCTATAAAGATATTATCAATTGATGATTGCACAATGGTGCAGATTGATGAACGCCTTGGTGAGTTCACAAACTGACTGATAGGTTACAGCAGGCTTCTGGAACTTTTTAACATGGGGGAACCCCTGAAATAACTTTCAGGTCTTAGGGAACTCTTTCTATAGTTATAATATTCACAGATCACAGTATATGTGTGTGATGATCAGTAGGAAGAATGTCTCTTACATAGCTGGCCAGTGGGAAGAATGTCACACACAGCCAAAAAGATCATCGGGGTCATTAACCTGACTTAATAATGTTCATTGTTCGGGGAACCCCGAAGAACTTCTGGAGGCACCCTTGGTTTTAGAAACATTGAGTTGGAGGCTTTGCCTTCACCGTGTAGTGTAATAGGAGCAGCCACTATGATTGTATGGGTGTAAGATTCACAGATTTGCATACAAAAGTGATATAAGGTGGACCCTGGAGGGGGTTGGGAAGATGAAAGTTAATAATTAGTAGATTTTGGTAATTATTATCCAACCTAAAAGACCCCCAGAGCCAGCAGTGTGGGCATGCAGCTAATCTGGTCTGTCTTCTATGGTAGGTCCCCCATCCCTGTGTGATCATATAATATTATCTATTGGCAAGGGACAAATCAGTAAAACAAGGTCACATGTCACATGTCACATGTCATGTGTGTGCCCGTACAGGCCTGTGTGTGCTCCTCCATAGCGTGATGATAACTTGTATTCTTGGGGTATGAGGGAACCCCTCCCCCCCTCCCCCCAGGGTAATACTGTCAATAGTACAAAACTTCCCACTGGGTGCTCACCCAGGAACTAAGGCTTTGGTATGCCAATCGGTAGTGGAGGAGTGCTGGGCAGGTAGGTATTAGTAGGTGGGGCAGATAGGTATTAGTAGGTGGGGCAGAAAGGTATTAGTAGGTGGGGCAGATAGGTATTAGAAGGTGGGGGCAGGTAGGTATTAGTAGGTGGGGCAGGTAGGTATTAGTAGGTGGGGGCAGGTAGGTATTAGTAGGTGGGGGCAGGTAGGTATTAGTAGGTGGGGCAGGTAGGTATTAGTAGGTGGGGCAGGTAGGTATTAGTAGGTAGGAATGTTCCCTGTTGTCCATGGACACTAATTATTATTATTAAACAATATTTATATAGCGCCAGCAAACATTGGGTGAATGTTAGAAATAAGTTATGGCAGCACTGTACTGATACACAGATGACTGGGTGAATGTTAGAAATAACACATTCGCCAATATCTCAGCCCGAAATAATTTGTATAACTGGGAGAACATACAGATCCCCATTTATTGTTTATTCAGGAATATTGAACACAATTCTGATTGGCTCTTCCTATTGTCCCCCAGCTCTTAGATTGTAAGCTCTTCTGGCCCTCTCCTCTGTGTGTATCTTTGTAACCCCTATTTATTGTACAACGCTGCGTAATATGTTGGTGCTATATAAATACTGGTATTAGTAGGCCACACACAGAGATTATATGTTAGGACTCTGAGTTCCTTTATAAAGGTAAGTGACATTATTTTGTAGCACTCCATGCCAGCCCTATCGCCCAGGTTGTATTATCTATAACCCTTTGCTATGTAATAAATCTGAAGCGTCACTGGAGCGCCCTCTGCTGGCCGCCGCCTGTAATGGCAGCCCCATGACGTCAGCAGGTGCGCGCACGTAGAGGGCGGAGGATAGCGCGCCCCCCCCCATGACACTTGCTGCTGTATAGACGTCCAGGTGGGTGGTAGTCGGGGCCGCGCTCACGTGACCTGTCAGATGAGCGTGCAGGTGAGAGGCTGTGTGACCTGATCCGCCTGATGCCACGGACTCCTCCCCCGTCTTGCAGGTAAATGGTGCGTTCCGCAGTTGTACAGGTGATACCACTGAGGGGGAAAAGGGGGAGTCAGGAATGGTCCATGTATATGTTGTGTATGGTGTGTACAATGTCAGGTACAATGTACCGTGTATAATCCATCTCTCTCTCTATATAAATATATATTCTATAATGTGTATTATATATTGTGTGTCCTGTCTGTATCACGCATATCTCTCATATATATCTATTGCTGTGCTTGTGTTGTATCAGTAATATTCACAATATTGTCACTTTTCATCATGTTTGTGTCTTCTGTAATATTTACCCCCCCCCCCATAGTACCTGGGCTAGTCACCCCGTAGTACCCGGGAGATTCACCCCGTAGTACCTGGGAGATTCACCTTTACCTAGGATAAGTGACGTGTATGTATGTATTATATACGTAGCGTGGACCGTGGTGGTTTCCAAGTTACAGCTGTGACCTTGCATCCCTGGGGCCCCTAGGTTGGGGCCCTCCAGGACTTGGTGATTGGGTTCTGTTTAGTCCAGGCACATCCTGATTGGTTGCCTTTATGGCCAGCTATGCTGTATGAGCGGATCTTCAGACTGTAAGCTCCTGTGGTGCTGGTGTGTGGTCGGGGTCAGTGATCCCCACCCATGGAATGCATAGGAATGGCTACATCCGCCATATTGGTCCCTGTGCCCCAGGGGGTGCCACCAGGACATCTATAAATACCTGAGGGCCCCCCTTATATCCCGTTATAATTTCCAGTCCTGATGTGCAGCTGAAAGATATTATATATCGGGGGGGGGGGGGAGGCCACCCGGGGACACCGGGGGAGAAATACCAAGCTCCGTAATGTGCCAATAAATATAAGCATGGCCCCCATCATGTCATCTCAATGCAGATGAGTCATGGCGTGCGGCTCTGACACATGAAATGGCAGGAAGTGTTGTGTCAGGAAACCTCTGTGCTGCCGTCATATCCATTGTACTGACAATGAATGGTGACACCACGGGGCACTCAATCCATGCGAGCTCTGCGTGACATTTGTAATATAAACTATTGCCATGTATCAGCAATTTATCATCCATGGGTGCCCATCTCCTGCCACCTCGTCATGTGATGGCTGCATGGCAGTGCCCCAGCACATTTACAAATGGTGACAACACCATGTTTATGTAATATCACAGCACCGGTGACGACTCTGTAATACACGGAGAGAACTTTCTCATCTTGAACACGTCACCACATTTATATATTTGTTTGCAGATTGAAGAATATTGAACTCAATTCTGATTGGACCTTTCCTACTGTCCCCCAATGCTTAGATTGTAAGCTCTTCTGGTCCTCTCCTCCTCTTGTCACTGTCTGTATCTGCAACCCCTATTTAATGTACAGCGCTGTGTAATATGTTGGCAATATATATATTCAGATAAATTATAATAAAAATAGTAATAATGGGAACACTTAAACAAGGTTTTAGTTGTTGGCTTTCCAACGTATTTAAAGGATCACTCCACGCTGGTTATGCTGTTTCGGTTCTAGGTGAATGATTTGGGGCTGCTGACGGTGAGACAGCCAAACCTGAATATCGGGGACATACTTTTCTTACTGCCACAGGAAATAGAAGGAGCTGGGAACACCGTTACAAAGATCGTGCCAATTCTTCATCTTATTCATCTACAGAATGCAATATAGATTGGGAAGTTTATTCTCGTACTACAGGCAGATATATTCTGGTGTTTGGTCGTGCTGAGCTCTGCACAAATTCTTAGTATTGTCATTCAGCAAACCTGACATCCAGAATCCTTAGCTGATGGCTGCAGTGCCAGCACATATTTTATGTTGCTATAGGACAGCTATTTTTATTCAGGGTATCTAGTAGGTGTTCCTTAAGATTTCCTCAAAGTTCTGGGTGAGATGAAGCTGTAGGTGGGTGGTGGGCCCTGTGTTGTGACCCGACATTTCAATACCCATCCAAAAACAGCCGGGTGATTACTAAAATGTGGTAAAGTCTGCTGTAGCATCACCTTTCCGTAGGGATCCCGGGGATGCTGGATTTCTATAGTTTTTGTATGACTTGGCACAGACTGCCAAATATATATATATATATATATATATATATATATATATATATGTGTGTGTTTGGAGTGGATCAGGAACTAAAGGTCATGCTGTAAACTCGGTATATGGCAGTAAGTTAATTAAAAAACAAAAAAAAAAGTTTAATGAAAATACTTCCAGGAGGCAAAGTCTGTCCAGCCAGAGGTTTTATTTTACAGCTGAGCATTGCGTGAAGCCAAACCACTGTGCTCATTCAGGGATTCTCTGCTTCGCCCCTCTGTGTCTATGTATTGTACAAAGCACATCATCATATGCTTCATCCTCCTCGTCTGTGTCTAGTATACAGGACACATTACAAATAAGCAATGGTATTGCTACAGTGTTCACCCCAGAAATGTTTAGGGTGGCTTTCTCTGTATTGTAACCATCCAAAAACAACCAGGTGGTTCTAAAAAGTGCTGGGTGGTGCGCCCAGCTACAAGTGACTGGGGATATCGCTGTGCTATATTGTTATTACATACACACGTATTAGTATTGTGTAAATGTAAGGAAGTTTGCACAGAATATCAATGACAAAACGCTGCACCTTTGTTTGATCTAAAAATGAAAAAATCCCTAAATGAAGTCTAAATCAGAGCAGCTTACAATAACTTGACTTGTTACCTGTAGACTGCTGTATGGATACTAATGAAGCTGTGCAGACCATATTTACCCCCTGATGCTGGCTCTTATTGTATTTGGGAATTTCATATACAAGCACCTAAAATCTATGTTGTAATTACAATTCCCCTTTGCCCTGGATCACGGTTTGTTTGGATAGCATTGTTGGTACAGAGGCTGGCAGCTTCAGTAGACCCAGCTCATGGAATATTTGTTTTGGTAGCTTCAGGTCACTGTCAGCAAATTTTTGTTCCAAGTATTGCGAGGTTAAGGAGTGCTGGATGAGTCGGATGGAAGTAAGAATAGTGTGCGGGTCAGGTAGGTTGTAGCTTTGTGAAATATTTCCCAGTCTGCTTACTATAGGCTCTGTAAGGTTTATAGGTTGAAGAATCATAAAGAAGGTGCCTATACATTTTCAAGGAACCCTAATCACCAGGACTTAGAAATCCACCGATAGGGCTTGGTTCTGGATTATTGATGCTTGACAATGGTGTTGGCCCACCCAGTTTGATTGCCCAAAGAATGGGCTTTCACAAATGGCACTTGGGTATTTCCAAATTGAAATCTAATAAAAATTTATAAATCTCTCTCTGCCTTCCGCTTTCATTTCCTTGTATTTTATACAGCAGTACAGGTGCTATTCCGTACACAGCCACCTCCTCCATATTAAACGTCTGGTTTATACGCTTCTGTCACTTGTACGCCGCCCACAGAACTAGCTTTCTGTTGTGAATAATGATCCGGGCCTGTGCTGACCTGCGTACACACAGCGGAAGGACTCATTCTCTATACAGGTCACCATGACCTGTTTTCTAACAAGGAAATGTTTCCTTTCCATGGCTCCTCAATCACTGCATCCTGATGTTTAATTTCTTATGTTAGTATAAAGTGAATGGCTGGAAATGTATTTTGCAGTAAGTGGTAAGATATGTAGACACATTTCTTTTTCTGTTCTTCTTTCTGACAACTGATCAGCTCTTCTTGTCATTGACAGCTGCCTCTTATTCAATGGCACAAGACAATGAGACCTCACTAGGAAGTTCTTCCGTATCCACCTCTTGGGAGGCCGATTCAACTCTCCAAGAGAACTACGTGTGCTCGCTGACCCCTGAACTTATCCAGAAGGCCAGAGAGGAGCTTCAGGAGAAGCCGGAATGGAGACTACGTGACGTCCAGGCTCTCCGGGACATGATATGGAAGGACTATCCTAACCTCAGGACCAGAGTGGACGATGCCTTCCTCCTCCGCTTCCTTAGGGCTCGCAAGTTTGACTATGATCGGGCCCTGCAGCTCCTGGTCAACTATTACAGCTGCCGAAAAGGCTGGCCCGAGCTTTTTAAGGACCTGAAAGCGTCTGCAGTAAAGCCGTTGTTGGACTCGGGCTTCCTAACCGTTCTGCCTCATAGCGACGCAGAGGGAAGACGTGTTGTCTGCATTCGTCCAGGTGAGAGTCGTGTGATCAGATGGCCATGTGTAGTCACCACAACCTGTAGACCAATTAAAGTCCTATACTTTTTTCTCCATATATATTTTTGTACCACTGTGTAATTTTAAACTTTTGAAATAATTAGTTTTTCTAGGAAATTGTATAAAAAAAAAAATACCTGGCCTTACCCCCCAGTGCTCATTATTGTTGACCAGACCTTATATTGGGAGTGTTCTCACAAAGGGGTCATGTCTGACCCGGTCTTTTAGTTTACAAAGCACCTCGGGTAAAAATAAATATAAATGAAGGACATTAGTACAGGGTTTATGTAAAGAAATATCAATTGCGAGGGCACAAGTTATACTGTAAGGCATCAGGAGAGCCGAGCAGAGCTCCGCTGATCGCTCCGTGATTGGCTGAAAAAAGGGAAACCCTGATGACGGCTTAAGCGTCATCAGATTTTCCCTTTTCTCAGCCATTCAGCACTAGAGGTGAACGGACACAAGTCTTCCTATTCAAGCCTAGTTCTGAATGGCTGAGAAACCTCAGTTTCAGAGTAACCTTAGTTAACAGGAAACTACACTTATCTGGAATTGGCCATTCCCCGTGAGTGCCGGATAACCGAGGTTCTACTGTATTGATTAGATTGTTCATTTCAGGAGCAACTTCAGAAGAACCTGACGGGGGCATGAATCCATGCAAACCGATCTCTCTGCCATTTGACTTCTTTCTGGATTTGGAAGAAATGTTTTTGTACCATTCGCTTTAACATAAATCTTCATCGTTTTTTTCATTCTGTATTTCCTTGCTGTCAGGTCGATGGAATCCTCGGGATTATCCAATCACAGAAAACATACGTGCCATGTACCTGTCCCTGGAGAAGCTGATCGAGTCAGAAGAGACACAAGTGAATGGGATTGTCATCTTGGCTGATTACGAAGGGGTGGGCTTGTCTCAGGCTTCCCATTTTGGACCATTTATAGCCAAAAAAGTGATTGGGATTCTCCAGGTTAGAAAAGAGTTTGCTACATTTGTACAGTTGGCTGTATTGGTGGGTGTATTGCTGAAGAAGTTTAGAAATTAAATTTACAAAGGCCTGAAGGGATCTGATGTCTCTTCATGTGACTGTTATCTCAGAAGCTTGTATTAAAAGCAGCCACAAACTAGTAAAGTAAAACAAAACTGAATAATATATGGCAGGAAGTGATCATTTATGCTGAACCCTAAGTAAGTGTTTCTGCTGTGTCGTATAGAGAGAGCAGAACATGGTTTTCTATTTGTAAATGTGAATTAATCATGTAAAATTATTCAAGATTCCACTTTTCTGGGAACAGACATCAGTGTTCTACCCAGAAATGTTTTAAGCTGGGTGGGAAGGAGCTGTAGGCGTGTGGCATACCCTGTATTGTGACCCAACTTTTCAGTAGCCACCCAAAAACAGCCGGTTGGTTACTGAAAAGTGCCGGGTGGAGCGCCCAGCTAAAAGGGGCTGGGGAGAGCACTGCACCTATCTGATACTGAACAGACCCAAAACTTTCAATCTTTATTTTTTGGGGGTCTTATTATACAAGTTCAAGCTAGAAGGGCCCGGGGGGGAACACTGCACCTCTCCATCTCATACTGAACACACCCAAACCTTTCAATCATCATTTTATTGGGGTCTTAAAACATTTCAATCATCATTTTATTGGGGTCTTATTATACAAGTTCAAGCTAGAAGGGGCCGGGGAGAACACTGCACCTCTCCATCTTATACTGAAGACGCCCAAACATTTCAATCATCATTTTTATGGGGTCTTATTATACAAGTTCAAGCTAGAAGGGCCCGGGGGGGAACACTGCACCTCTCCATCTTATACTGAACACACCCAAACATTTCAATCATCATTTTTTTGGGGTCTTATTATACAAGTTCAAGCTAGAATGGGCTGGGGAGAACACTGGACGTGGTAATGGCTTTTGCTTTCTCTGAATGTCAAAAATTCTTTTGGTTATTGTCCCCCCAGGGAGTGTCATTGGTTGCAAATTTTTACATTAACTGAGCAAGATTTAACAAAAATTTTTCCCCAGGGTGCTGTTGGGAGGAAATAGGAGGAATTGCAGACAAACATTAGAACATATACACTCCTTTTATGGGTTTCCACCCGGGGCTGCAAAGTGGGTCGCTCAGACATTTTGCTGCTCCAGTGAGGTGATAAAATAAGATTTACCTGGATATGAGAAAAAGCTCAGGACAGGTAGAGAGCCACAGAAATAACTGAACGGGAGTTTTGAGCTTAAGGTACTGGGCACTACTATGGCGGCAAGGGAAAATTCCAATCCCTAAGGTATTGTTCTAATTCACTGGTGGCTTTGCTTGGATAGGCTTCCGGAGTTCCTGTCCAGGCCATTGTGGGAATGGATTTTGTGTGTTTCCTCTCACATCCTGAAAACATACAGATACTTGGCTTCCCCTAAATAAATTGGCCTTGGACTGTTGGGGGTATATGACTAGTAGAGACATTGTGAGCCTCATACCATGTGGGCTTTGTAAAATGCTGTATAATATGGTGGCACTATATAAATATGTGCTTATATCTCTGTGAAGGTTCTCATTTACCCAACTCATTGTATATTTAGTAATAAACTGGTTTCATTCAACTGGTCTGTTCTTGTAAAACTGAATAAATCCAAGGCACTTCACCTGTCCTGCCAGTTTAGGGAAATACTCCAGCATTTATATCCACAAGTCACAAACACCTTAATCCAATCGTCATGGAATGTTACATGACAGATATGGATTGTCCAAGATCAGAAAGTGTAAAATTTGTTGAAATACCCTATTCTAGTTACACAATTCCATCCTTGGTGTCAGGAAGTCTGCATAGGTATAAAACCTTCAAATTGCATGGCAGAAAGTATGAATTGACCAAACCCCGGGATAGATATGTTGTAGCGATATTATTATACATTTTTTTAACGCTTTCTGTGTTCAGGTTGTTGAGGTAAAGGCATTTCTTTATTAATCTTCTGATATATTCTCTTTCAGGATGGTTTTCCAATCAGAATAAAAGCCGTCAATATTATCAATGAACCAAGAATATTTAAAGGTATATTTGCGATATTGAAGCCGTTTTTGAAAGAGAAGATAGTCAAGCGGGTACGTGTTCTCTGCATGTCATTCACCTTCGTTGGATCGTTTTAATGGTCCTGGCTCAGCCTTATATACAGAATTCATGGATTCCAGGCTTCTCTGGCTTCTGTATATTTATAACGTGTTAGCAGACCTGTCCTTTATGGATTCTTTTAGTGCAGCTGACTTAGCGGAAGCCTGTAGTGAGAATCTATAAAGATTGACATTGATCCTTAGTTTCCTGGTCACCCAGTGGTTTAATATTTTCTTAAATAAGCATTCACAGTAGAAGATCTGATTTTATTCTGACTCCACCAATAGTAACCTCTGTGTCAGTGTGTGTAATCTGATCTCCTTGCTCTCCAGGTCTGTTTTGGAGCATGATATATTGCATGTATGCATAACTATTTAGTATTTCCTATCCCTGACCATACTTTTATTTTCAACAACATAGTTTGGTCAGAAGCCCAAGCAGCCTGTTGATTGGCCAGTGAAAGAGCAGCAGTACAATGATGAGCATGTGACTTTGCTTGCCTTTCTCTCCTCCAATCAGAAAGCTGTGTTACACTGACCTTGCTAAGTAGTGCAGTGACACTTAATTGGCCCGTAGGTATGTCTTTTCCTTTTGGTTGATAGCTTGTTCTTTAGGTAGACATGTATTGGAATTCGATTGATATAGCTGTATATATTGTCTATTTACACATTAATAATTCTTTCCTGTCTTCTGTCTAGTTTTTCCTGCACGGGTCAGACTTGCACTCCCTTCAGAGCAACGTGCCGAAGACCATCTTGCCCGATGAATATGGAGGGACTGCGGGCAAACTGGATACCTCTTCTTGGAGTCAGACCCTCCTAGCGTCCGAAAACGACTTTGCACAAGGCTTCTACCAGGCCGAACTCACCCGCGACGGCTCCCTGCAAGGGCTTGTCATGAACGATTCCGAGTCCGATTACCTGCAGTGCGAGGAGTCCGCTCGTGGGGTGAAATCTCAGCTATATTGTTACTGAATAGTATTTTTTTGTGATGTTGTTTGTGTCCTGCAGGAGAGGCCTCCGTATTTACACCCTTTCCTTTATACTCACCTGGTTTACCGCTGCTGTATACTCCTTTACATCACGTATTCATTCCTAACACTTGTGGTACATGCAGACCTCTGAACAGTTCCAAAAAAAATAATTTAGCCCATATGAAGATGGTGCTGTTTTTAATTCTCATTCTTCTTTTAAGACAAAGCCTACGCACTGTTTGAATTGTGTAACAAGGCTGTCATTGGGTGTATCTACACGAGCTGGTGAAAAGTTACAGAAGGTTAAAGGAAACATTCACTCATCGAAGCTGTTAGACATTTCGGGGATGAGTACGAGAAATCTAAAATACTTATCTTGTATTCCTTCCTGATGCACTAGAACAATAGAAGGTAACATAGGCTATGGCTAGGTACACATGTGCAATGGTTCTCGTCCGACAATTGGCTCAGAGCTGATATCGGCCGGGAATCTTGCAATTGTACAGTGCCCGTCGTCCCTTGTCCGAACGACCGTCCTGGCGGATCCACGGACGGTGGACAGTGAACGTTAGTAATGGAAATGAAGGGGGTGCCACTCTGTCGTTCCCCCCTCTCCATTGAGCAGAACATTGCTGTGTGTACAGGACTCGTTCATGCATCGTGCAGTCATTTGCCGTTGGAAAGGATCGTGAAAGATCCTTTCTAACGACAATTATTGCACGTGTGTACATAGCTTATGACCTGTTTCCATATTCCATGTTTTCAGTCCTGGGCCGTCAAATAGATAAGTAACCAAATTTTCTTAACCAGAACATTCTTTCCTCCAGCTGAGCGAATGTTCACCCAATGTTTATTATAGCTCCCAACGTCCTGACCGAAGGTGGATTGGCACAGTGACTTGATGGGCGGAAGCAGCCAAACATTGGTTCTCTCTTCACACAGAACCTCCCAATAGGGGGAGGACACATTCCTCATATATTTGTATTTCTTTAGTTACTATATTGGTATAGGAGGGTTGTAGTCATGCATTAGGACGTGGGAATAAATAATATATCTGGAATTCAGATATAAAAGTTATAGTTATGGAGGAAGGGGTTGCTGAGATGGCACACAAAATGTAATTGTTAGTCCATTCCGCTGCAATTATTATTCCTCCCCAACTTATACCTGTGGAACATATGACCTTACTTTATGGGGTATAACTGTGGAGGGACCGATGGTTAGAGATCCCAAAATATTGGCCTACTAGAGTAGAAAATAGAATACAAAGGATGATTATTAATATTTTTGGACATTTTCTCCTTGGCCCTGCCATTGCCATAGGCCTCGGTTTTAAACCAAAATTGTAAATTCATCAGGAATATAAAATATTTGTCTTTAAAGCACTTTTCAATTATTATTATTTTAAGGTTTTAAATGTTTAGCAAAAATGTACGAGTGACCATATTTTTTAATATTTTGGTTACAATTTGGACCTGTTACATGATCCTGTTTGTTTCTCGGGTCACTTTGTATCATTAAATGCCAATATGAAATACCCGTCTTGTCTGATGGTGACCTTGTCTTGTTTGATGCTTTTCTGGTGACGTCCCTTGGAAAATATATGTTCATTGTGGCTGTATGTGATGATGGAGGGATATTTGGACCTGAAGGTCCATGGTAATAAACCACTAGCTTAGTACTTGGCATAATGAGGAGGAATTCAGTGGAATGTGGTGCTTTGGCTATGTTATCCTCATGTAGGATAGTCATGGGACTTTTACTACAAGAGAGGCCAATGATGGGAATTTATAAATGGAACATTTGACATGTACAGCAGGTGCTGTGTGCAGACAACATACAGTGTTGTTTTGACCAACTCTGATCAGAAGTGAAGTAACTTCGCTGGGAATAGCCCCAACATGGGGAGAATTAAGCTTTCTGCCTTTTGTAGGAAAACAATGTAACTGCAGTACCTGGTTGGGTGTGACCTTGCTCACATCCTGTATGTGGTTTTACATTTTACACAACTGCTTTGTCCTTGGCCTGAGCGGTGAAGCAATGGCCGCTGTGACTGTTGGTTTTGCTGTGAACTGATAAAGGATATTGCATGTACTGTATATCTGTTATTTTACACCTCGGCCTGATCTGTCACCCTCAGGAAATGGTGGTGTGAAAACTGAGGTTTGGCTATGTTAAGAAATATCCATCTGGCAGATTTTTTGGGGGGCATGTCAGCCATCAGAATTATATGTTTGCTGCCCAGATAGACAAAGAGTAAATAAGAAGGTGCCAAATCGTGTGATGTTTGCTCTGCCTTGGTACTGTAATTTATGGTTTTATCATATTTGATCACATCACTATCCTAATAACTATAAAGGGATGATTTCAGTCATTAAATAGTGCCAACGGTGGACACCTTATATAAAAAGCAGGTTCCTCTCTGTGCTACGCTGCCAAAGCTCTTTGCACCAGGGTGAACCTAAAGATTTTACCTGAAGTAAGGCTTAAAGGGAGATGTTGCAGAAAACCTGCCGAAAGTTTTTATTTGCTCTGTTCATGTTGTTAAGTTTCCACTCCCCCCCGATGGTAGTGCAGCTAGCAGTTTTCTGTTTGGAGGTAGGGATTGTAATAGGGGCCTATTGATTATTGTGGAGCATGTAAATATGTAGCTACTTGTTTTTTTTCAGTTTTTATTTTAAAATGTACACGTCATCCACAACAGAGGTGTCCATATCTGTTGTACAAAAAAAACAAGGCAACCTTTATTCTGTATGAGAGTCATGTAAAATTCTAGCCTACCTTTTATTAGGAGAAAAACCTTTTCTGGGTCCTTGCTGTACTTTGGAGCTTGGTTCCAACTACAGTACCTGCAATCAGTCGAGTATGAGCACCCAGTGGATTAGACCACAGAATGGTAGATTGGTGGGGCTTGGCTCAAGGCGCAGGGTTTGGACTGCAGAAATAAAGTGGCACCTAGTCCAACAAGAACACCTCAGTGGTCAAAAGGATGCATTAGACAGGAGGATGGTGGATGGGTTGGATGTGCTTGCTCCAAGGGCAGACTAAAACCTTCACAAGGGGAAGCCAAGTAGAGTCCAATGGTATGCGGCCTGTGGTCCAAAGGATGCACTAGACTAGAATATGGTGAATAGGTCAGTGGTGCTTGGCTCCAAGGGCAGACCCAAACATTCACACACAAGTAAAATCCCAATGGGATGCACCTTGTGGTCAACATATGCATTATACAAGATGGTGGGTGGCTTAGTGGTGCTTGGCTCCAAGGGCAGGCTGAAGCCTTCACACATGGAAGCCAAATAGAATCCCAATGAGATGCACCCAGTGGTCAACAGGATGCAATGTACCAGAGGATGGTGGGTGGATTGGTGGGCTTAGCTTCAAGGATGTGAAAGTCAAAACCAGTCCAAATTAGTATTAAACAAAGTCAAAATAGTGTACCAGAAGGTCTTTCTACCCAATGTAACAGCAACTCTATGTATTGCATTCAATTTTCTATTTAAAAATGGCTTACTTTCACTTTAAAGGGAAGCTGTCACAGCCATGGTTTCCACCCATCTAGTTTAGGGGTTAGGGTATACAAGAGTTTTGCAAGCCGATGGTTTCACACAAACAAAGCTTTTCTCTATATAAAAGCCTCATTTGATGGGGTCACAACTTTATTCATTAACACCGCACTAAACTGGTGCAGAGACCCCATTATGAGCCCTCCTAAATGGCTTTCCTGTATGGGTATAATTTGCTTGGTATATAGGAATATTTTTATAATGGTAGAATAGCATTTGCTGGTTTTCTTTTTGTGTGATATATAAAGCTTAAACAGCAGACATTACCAGTTCTGCTTGCTCCTGCTGGTCTGTAGACAGATTGGGGCTTATGTGCAAGTTAGAGATGAAGTGTGTATGCAAAAATAGAAATCAAATTACCCCATGAAATTATGAATTTCTTCAATTTATGTGTTTTCATGTAATCACCAAAATGTTTACAGATAAAAGCTGAAATTAGTCTTACAGAGGGGAGTGTCTGCCTTGTGTGGTGTGGGTCAGAGGGGTATCTGGGTACAGGGAGGGGGTAGTTACAGTGTGTGACATCACCATACACATCCCAAGTGCCAGTTTGTTCAATGCCATGCCCCATGCCAATGTAATCTCTTGCCTCTGGGTGATTTACCACATTTGCAGCACATTGGCATGATCATGCTGCTAACAGGGTAAGTTCTATGCGGTGATGAGGCAATTTTTGTTTAGTGAGTGGGAGAATTACAATTATTGTGAGGTTCTTTTTTTCCATCTGGGACCCCACTTCACTTACAATCTATGTGACAACCATACAAGAAATGAGGTATTCCATTGTTACCCTGACATTTTACCTGACCTTGAGGTCCAAGTTTTTCTTTTCTGTGATTTTCCTTCTATTCCTGTCCTGAATTTTTCAGAAGCAAAAGAATAAACTACCTGCATAGTTTAGTTTAGTGTTTCGGTTGAAACTGGATTAAACATTGTATGATTCTGATCTAGAACACATGTGAATGTTGCCTTTTTCTGACCACTGTTACATGAAATAGATTGTTGTGTTACTTTTGTGTCTTCCGAGAGAGTGATACAATAGGTAGAGGTACCCGTGGCACACAGCTTACCATGTATCTGGTAACAATTAAATGGCTCCGCAACGGGCAGAACTCCCAGCTGATGGAAAAGCGGGCTGGTGGTATAGAAAATACGTAGCTGCTAAATACAGGTCAGTAAAGCTCTGTGATCAGCAAATATTGTCTCAATCCAAAATACAAGAGGTGTTTGTAATCTTACTTGATGCTTAATGTATTTCTCTAGGTCTGTGTGGTAACTTTCCTTTGTGCAGGGACTTCCTGTAATAAAGACCATTCATTGCTGCAATCTTTCTTGTAAAAGGACACTGGTCTTGTATCCACCCCCTCCTATGGTTTTCTGCAGCCTGTAGTAGGTGGGCCTGCTATGTCCCTCTCACAACTTTACTCAAACTCTTTGTTTGCAAGGGCATTTAATGCAGACATTGTGGATTTATATCCTTTGGGGTATTGAGGAATATATTAAAGAAAAAAAAAAGTTTTTGTGACCAAAGTGCAGCTTTAAAAATTTTACTTCCCTGTCATCTGAAATCTGAAGATCTTGCATTGCATTATATATGTCTGTTATTTCTTTGGTGTACAGTGACCTAGCAAGTACATGCAGGAGATGGAGGAGGGAACAGAATTCTTAAAAGCATTGTCTACCACCGCAAGGGTTTGTACATAATGGGGGTACTCCCTCTAACAGCCCTTAGATAATTCCATATATATCTGCATGATAGCCTGTGTGCTAGGAGAAAAAGATCAAACTGTTTATTTAATGTTGTTCTGAATCTTTTGTGCTGAACGAAATGTTTATTTTTCTATCCTGGTTCATTCATTACATTTTATAAAAAGGTGAGAACCGATTTAAAATGTCAATTTGTATGCATGGGTCAATAAATCTCTATATATGTATTCTTGGGCTTCTAATTCCTTTTATTGTTAATGCATTAAAGATATTATACCCTACTGTAAGGAATACTGACCTTGGAGCAGCATGCAGGAGGTAAGTACATATGTAAGACTTTAGTATATTCCTGGTTATTGTAGATCTTTTTGTGACCATTCCTGTGCATAGAGACTTGTGTAATATTTGCTTTTCACTTTTTTACTTTCCTTATGTCACTGTTCTTTAGCAATCCCTGGAAAGCAGCTGTAAAAACTCAGAATGGTAATCATTAATTACATTAAATTATTAAATCCTGGGGGAAAGTATTTTAGTACTGCACAGCTGCTATCGGTGGGTTTGGTGGAAACGTGACATCAGAAGAAGCAACACTAATCTTCCTAGCAAGGACACCAGAAGCAGAAAAGTAGACATCTTAGGTGTCTTTTTTTTATTTTTTAAAAAGCAGTGACATTCACTAAAACATTTCCTAGAAAAAAATCTTGACTTGGAAGATTCACCATCAGGAAATGTTTCAGTGAATGGCAAAGTCACGAGGAATGGGAGACACAGACCCCAATACTGACAAAAGCTGTGGCTGATATGACATTTGTAGAATTAGTCTGACATATTGTATGGATACCAAGAAGAAAAAATAAAACAGGAAACCAGTTTCTTTCGAGTATATTATATATTAAACAGTGTATACATTACAGTGCAAATCTAAGTGCTAGAGACAGTCTCGTACTGTATTTTCCAGCCACATAGAGAAGACATTGTAGAGGCCAGGATATCAATCAGTCCATGGTGTGACCAGTTTTTAAAACTTCAGAAATCACTTTACAAAATTATGCTTTACCATTTATCTGTAGTGTGGGGTATCCCTAAAGCTAGAACATTTTTATTCTTACATGGCGTAGGTGAGAATTAAACCCCTAGTATTGGCCCAATGTGAAATCTCCTGCCCAAGTGTACTAAACAACTCTAAGCTGAAGAGATATTCCCATCATTACTGCAGAACAGAGAGGGTTAATCTCTGCACAACCTAAAATCCATCTATACATTATTGTTCATCCTGAATACTCAGTATTCAGTCCTGGAAGCCAGGCCCGCTTTATTGGTCCCTTAAGTGCCATATAACCCTGGAGTTTGGACTGGAGAATTCCAGGCTTCATTATAAAAGCATGCTCCCTCTACTTCCAGGGGCCGAGTACAGGTTCACTTTAATGACCACCATTGTTCTTGAGAAAGGCTTGTATTGTTCTATGGGCCGTATGAAGAAAAGAAGGATTACAGTGCTGAAAAAAAATCTTCAAATTGAATCAATCATGTTCATTAAAAAAAAAAGCCGGCAGCACATGAGCAATGGTGATCGGTAAACTGCAGTATAACCCATAGCAAGCACATTCCAAGCAGCTGAAAGATGAAATCAGATTGGTTGTTATGGTATAACTGCTGCGGCTTTTACAGAACCAGCTGTGGTTGTATATGGAAGGTCTGTACAGTCTGCTGAAACTCCCTAATACAAGCCTTTTGCAGCCAAGGTGGGTAATGGTATTTAACCTCCCTAGTGGTATTCCCGAGTGTGACTCGTGGTGGATTTTACATGCTAAAAAGCGGTAATCCTGAGTCACACTCGGGGTCACTAAAAAAAGACACATTCCTATTTCCGTTGGCATCCTGCTGCTCCCTGCAGGTCCTCGGGACATGTCTTTTATTCTTCGATCTTCAGTCGGCATATGCAGAGACATTCGCCGGGGCGAGAGGAGCATTCAAACAATTTTGTATTGGATTCAATACAAAATAGCTGTATTGAGTCCAATACAAAGAAATCTTTCAATAATATATATATTATATATATATATTTATATATATATAATATACATGCTACTGTACAGTTGTATTACAGGTTTCTATAGTTTTTAAACAGATTTTTGTGTTTTTTTTATTCAAAGTTTACTAATAAATTTATTAAATATTGGACATATTCCAGTGAGTTACGCCTAAGAATTATAGGCCTACAGTGTAAAATCAATTTCTATGCAAACATTTTTATGCTGGGGGGTTAAAGGTTTTATAAGCCATCTGCAGCTCCTCCCTTTAAACCAATGCAGGTTTTGTAACTGGCAAACCTAAATCTGTTCAATGTCTGCAATTATCAGCAACAGAACCCAAAGAATTAAATGGCGGATTTGGCCTCGAGTAATCTTGCTAAATTGCTGTGAAAACAGGTGCAAGTGCCCCAAGAAATAAAACTAAATGCATATCAAAATAGGAATGTGATCAGCTTCATTAAATAATCTCATCACTGGATTCGGAGTTATAATTTATACAAATACAGGCTCTACTGCCTTTTAACAACAGTCTCTATGAGTAAATAGTCATGGCTTTAATAACTTTAGAGGAGATTGCCAGCCACTAAACAAACAGGGCGAGAGGGCTGCTCTGCCAATGGCATGCAGAGGGGTTAGGAAGGAGCTTGAATCTGTTTCCAGAGATCTCGGCATGGTGATTGAAAGGTTTGGGTCTTTTAAATATAGGATAGACATGCAATGATCTCCCCAGACCCTTTAAGCTGGGCGCACCACCCAGCACTTTTCAGTAACCGCCTGGCTGTTTTTCGATGGTTACTAAAAAGTTGGGTCACAATCCAGGGGGTCTCGTCTACAGCTTCTTACCAGCTTTAAAAAATAATGAAAGAATACTTGAGGTGTACTCATTGAGGAATTACATTTCTGCATCCATGTCTTGGGTTTTGCCCAGTTATTGATATTCCATTACTGGGAAAACAGGTGCAGAGCTTGGAATTTTGAGGGGTTTCCAGTCAAGTTAGAGGGTCCTAAAGAAATATTAATTTTGAAGGAATGGCTTGAGTGCACTGTATCAGAAAACACAACTGATACCCAACAAATACTGAAAACCTGAGCAAAAATGTACAAAATAACTTTTTTATCCTTCCATAAACCAATGTCATTACGAGACAGAAAGTGCATTTTTTTTTAAACCAGAAATATAAAAATGTATTCAATATATTACTGAAAAGTCAAATAAAAAATGTTCTTTCATACAATAGATTAGGTCAGCAGAAGCAGGCATAAAGCAGCAATAAACATATGATAAAGCTTTAACAACAATTAAATATTCATTACCAGAACAAGAAAAAGAAAAGATGGCTTTTTTTTTTGCTAATGGAATTATTTAAAGCAAACCTGTCATCAAGAAAGCCTTTTGTTGCAATTATCCTTCAATGATTTGGTTATTTTCTGTGCAGATTCTTCCCGTGTGTCCTGTAAGCTCTCCAAAACCCAGAGACTAAACTAGCTGTTTGGGGTCCCCCATCTCACAAAGCCTTGCTGTATATGACAGAGGCCATTTCTGTGTCAGGGCAATATTCTTGCAGTGTTTTGTTATGGATACGTTTATTTTTATGGTTTATTCTGTACTCTTAAGGGACTAATGGGAGCTAGGACTGCCCCACTCAGGTGCAACCTTACCTTTTTCCTAACAGGTCATCCTTCTCTTTTGTTTACAGCCTCCAACTAAAATCAGCTTCAGCATTGTTCAGTAATTCATTACAGACTAATGTGACCATCCAGCTATAAACAATATTTCATGGGGGACGATTTCAGAAGGTTAACACTGGAGGAGGCCACTAACTGCCAGGGATAAATATGTGCATAGGGCTAGATTAAAAGGCTACCTAGTGGAACACATTTCCTTTTTCTGTGACAATAAATCAAAGCTAAAAAGGAGTAGTAAAGGCAAATTGCAATAAGAATGCAGTCTGACTTTACAAATTCCTCTTTAATTGCCAGAATAAGAAAACCTGCCCGACATCTGTTGCAGATGGTTCCGCAAGATTACAGGTGCAGATATCTGTGAGAGAGGAAACAAACTTGTATGATAATTGTTCTACTTAGTTTCCAGAGCGGAAGTACAACTAGATAGACTGTGTGGATCTTTAAAAACAAATAAGTGCGGATGGTGCACTGCAGAATGACTCGGACAAATTGCTAATTCCTCAATGGAGCGTCAGGGTTGTTTAGAATTATAAGAGGGGGGAAAGCACACAAGATTGTTCAGAGCCCTACCATTGCACAGAATTTTATCAGAAAAAAAAAATGTACAGGCACTTTTGAATGAACTGATGTAAGACAGTGTTTTAGGAATGAATATGGCTTTCTTGATGACTGGTGCACCCCGAATAGACTATGGAATCGGAGTGGGTTGTTACCAAAAAGAGACAAGTATCTGGAGACATCTAATTGAAGTCTCTGTTGGGAAGGACGAGAGGAGCGACTAACGTCCAGGCATAGATCAAAAGACACACCCAGCTGGAGCATATCTTCACCCAAACAGCCGGCCACTTGCTCGTTATGGTTTTAAAATCGGCATCCGGGCTGCAGAAAAAAAGAAATAGGGCATTGATGAAGAAGGTAAAAAGTAAAAGACTGATTGGCTAGTAGGTTTGTTTCATATTATGCAGTCTACATACTGAAATAATCTCTTACCTGTACCAGTTGGTCAGGGTCATCATGATGTAGAGAGCAGCTAAGCACAGCATGAAGTGAAAGAAGGAATAGTTATACTGGACTCCATCCTTTTCATTATCCATTACGCGTTGCACCTCCCCATCCTCACCATCTGCACCATTTCCTACAGTATCATCCAGCATGGGTGTATCATTACCAGATAAAGTCAGCTTGTTCACTTGGCTGTTTGTAGAGTTTCGGATACTGCAAGAAAAGCACATACAATGTATTCTTCATTGGAATCTCTGGGGAATTGACAGAAACTGGCAAAAGCTTAGTCTAACTAACCAAGAACAGTTGTTTTATAATTTTAACAAGTCTATCAATTTACTTAAAGCAAACATGAGGTCTGGATCATTTACAGGAGAGCCAGCTACGAACCAGTCCTCTTCCTTACGATGAAGGCTAGATTTTACTCCCAGTAAAAGGTAGCAGGTAATATGATCCTAACTTTATTGGAAAGGAGCCAAATATCACCAATTAAAGAAATAACTACATACTGCCTGAAGAAGATATCACAACAGCATTCAATTATTCATTCTTTATACATTTAAGTTTGTGTTTCTCCAGCTATGAATGAGGAGTGGGCTCTACACAATACCAGTTTAGTACTACTTAAAGTGACATCAGGCCCTTGGTGGTATAGTACCTCAAGAAACATGTAAAAAATAGGTAACTGTATTGATTTGAAAAAATTCTGTATGTCCACCTCTGGTTTAGACTTTTTTTTTTTTTTTTAAAGTTAAAGAATACCAAAGGCCTATCAGATACTTCTGGTAACCTGGCACTCACCTGGAATACAGAAGACATAGCACGAACAAGACCAGGCCAATGATGCTCTGAGTATCCCACCATTGCAGGGAAGTCAGGGGCTGGGATGTTGGGGCTGCTGGGACAGTTTCATTCTGAGGACTCAGTGTAGGAGCTGTAATCTTGCTCAGGATACTCATCAAGCTTGGATTGCAGGTACGATCTGAAATAAGAAAAAAAAAATAATCAATGTTTAAAGTTTACTTGTTCTCACAGATAAATATCAGAACCAATAAAGTTAAACAGATAAATATCAGAACCAATAAATATACAGCTTTGGCAACAACTAAAAACATTATTAGATCCAAAGAACATCCCAAATTCAGTGCCGCTAGTCCACAAAGATAAGCAAAAGCTGTTAATATCTCAGGCAATGTATACAACACACGCAATGACACAAATACAAAAAAACCCTATAAATTATGGACAGAAAGTCCCACATGGTACTAAAATATTGCCTCCTGTATTTAAAAGAGACATATTGAAAACTTTCCAAATACACACAGCCCAGGTCTTTTAAACTGGGCATTTATTAAAACCTAAACTTTAATATTACTTACCGGGTTCATTGGATATGGCAGACCAGGTTAGGTATACAGTGTACAGGGTGATCACAGAGGACTGAAGGAGCCCAGAGCGGGGTTGACCTTCCTACAAAACAAACAACCATGCTCATCATTTTTGATATCTTGAACATTGGGCTTTATCCTATACAAACAATAAGAGAGCCATTTTTCTAGTTTCTGTATAAAGGTTGTATAATCACACTGTAATATGTACTGCCAGCTTTACTGATACAATACTGCAAATTTCATGCAAGATGCCGGGTCATTAATGGCCTGGTATTTCAGATTAACCTTTCAGCAATTGCTTACTAGCAATCAGGATGCTATGGATTACTCCTAACATCAACACTGCACTCTTGCATACATAAAAGCAGCCTGTGACACAGCAAAACTAACTTTACACACCGGCATCCAGGGTTTTAGGCCTCCCAGGGTGGGTTTTACTGTTCATGCAAACATTTCATAACATCATATATCTGGAGATTGTTAATGAAAGTTTCATACAGTGCATCACATACACAGGACTGCAGGGATGTAAAGCCTCCTGTGTCACAGGGAAAGCAGCATTTATTGATGGAGTTCATGCCAAAAATGAACCCAGCACAGTTTCTGCACTGTGTAAGAGATGATCCCTTCCGCTACACAGCTATCACACCACAATGACTCTTGTAGACTATACCTGTACTTTGGGAAGGATTGAAATGACCGACACGATGAAACAAAGAATCAAGTTGAAACTAATGAAGAATTTGTTCAAGGCACAGCCCCCGGGCACAGTGTAGAATACAAACAGGAGGATAAAGAATGTTGTTGATGTGATGTACAGCAAGCCGGTAGTTGACAGTAAAACTAGAAGAAGATACAAAAAAAAAGGAAAATTATATTATTCATCTGTAACAAATATTTTGCAAATATTGTCATCAAAATATCAAACTACCCTCAGCAGATTAAATTTAGCATTAGGATATAATTTTCAGGTCCATAATATATCTCCGGTTTTCAAACAGATTACATGTTGTATATGCTGAGAACTAGAAATGTGTCTACCCTGGAAAATACTCAGGGGTCCCATATATCATGGAGGAGTAAAAGGAGAATTACTGCGTCAACTTCATTTAGACGACACAAAGGGGTAAGCCACAAAAAGATAACCAGTCAGACAAAAATGATATCTCCAGTGCCATGCTTACCTGCATACCAACATTTAGAATTTCCCTCCTCCATGCGCTCCACCCACGACTCATTCCAGGAATGTGCAAAGTCAACAAGAAGCACCAGCTGGATGACGATGAAGGAAGCGGCCCCTCCTAGTCCAAAGTAAAACCAGGCTGGGGAGAGAAAAAAAGGGGACACCAGATAAATAAAATTATAAAAGGACACAACTTACCCTAAATGTCTCTAGTTTCCCTGGGCATTCTATAGTGTGCCAGGCACTTCTACACTCCTGTTCTGGTTCACCAACCAAATCTCCCGCTCAACATCTAGTTGTTGGGTAACGGTCGCCAACTGGTAGTCTGCAAGAAAATGTTGGTGGTCTGCAGCTCTGGCCGGTGCACCCATCAGTGGGGTCCTTCTCTAAATATGACAAGTTTAGAAAAGTTGCGCTATAGTCCCCCCAGGATGTTTAGCAAGTAGGTCTGCAATGGGAGAGTGGGTGGGATTTGGCATCATGATGTCACTCTGGAAGGAAGTTCCTTCCCCTCTGAGTGGCTCCCCGAGCATTCCCAACCTGGCGCACGCACACTCGCTTCTACTACACGCCGCTGGATTTAAAATTATGCATTTAGTGGTCTGTGAGGTCCAAAAGTTTGGCGACCACTGATTTAGAGAAAAAAGAATGGGAGTCAAAAATGGGTTGGATAAGAAAATGAACAGGCTCCTGTGAGGTCAGAATTAACAAAGAGCAAAATAAAAAGCTAGATGGCTAAATAATTTTTTTACTTACTTCTTGTGAAAGGTCCTTCTGGAATGTAGAAAGCTCCCACCATTATTCCAACAATGGCCAGAATTTTAAAGAACCAAAACCTGTAACAAGATTATTATTATTACTATTATTAAACAGGATTTATATAGCGCCAACATATTACGCAGCGCTGTACAAGATCAATTAAAATGTCTTCAATATGACTTAAGAAAGAGCTGCCTTTTCCTGAGAACAATTAAAATATTGACAGAATGACAGCCAAAGGGTTACTATTACAAATCAGAGAAATGTGAATTTTACTCCCCATGTGGTAGAGAGAGGTTTCAGGTTATCGATTTTTCACAGAGTTGAACTGACAATAAAGACATGTACACACTTCCAATTATAATCGTTGGAAAGGACCTTTCACGATCCTTTCCAATGACTATGCACTGCACGATGCATGAACGAGTGATGTACACACAGCACCGTTCTGCTCTATGGAGAGGGGAGGGGGAGAGCGACGGAGCTGCGCACTCTCCTTTACATTACTATGGTTTGTCGTTCATTGTCCGTGGATCCGCTAGGACGGTCGTTCGGACGGATGATGAACGACGCGCACTGTACACACTCCAGATTCTCGCCTGATATCAGCCCTGAGCCGATTATCGGGCGAGAACTATTAGAAGTGTGTACGTAGCTTAAGTGTATTGGTGTTAGGTCCTAAGAGAAGCTTCTAATGCAGTGCAAACAAATCAGGAAGTTGGACAGGCCTCTGATATAAACAATGTTGTCTTTTCTTCTTTTGAAGCACAGCAGAGGGCTGATAACATACCAGTTGGTCCAGTTGCCTAGAATAGGCAGATGTGTGCCTGTCCTGCCTTATAAATATAATGTCTGCCTCTCCTAGACACCCATAAAATGCTGAAAGGTAGTAACTACTCACAGATCCCACATTTTTCAGCTCTTCATGTAGTATAATAAACAATGCTTCACTTACCCATTGTGTATTGCAGCCCGGGGGTCCTTGCTAGTCTTCACTTTACACATGAGAATGCTGAAGACTGCAAAGAAAATGGTCATGGCAAAGCTGACGCGATACACTGCCTTATAGCCGACCAGAACATCACAGTCCACATAGCCATTAACTGAGGGGATGCCAGTGCCAAATCCTCCTTCACAGAACCCCGGGATCTGCAGAGAAAGAAATACAAGAACAAAATATGACTCACAGAACAAATGCAGCTACAACAAACCAAACAAGACATGGATACAGGATCTCTGAAAGTCTGCTTTGGTTAGGTATTCATATTGATCTGAGGTACTGGATAAGACAGGTTCTCTTCCATCATATACTGTAGTCTGTAATGCGTTGTAGAACACAGGCATGACTCTCCAAGCTATAATCTCTTCAGGATAAACATAAAACATACCGACGTGATAAAAGGTATTATGCTCGGGGCCAATCGCCATGAAACTCACATGCAGCTTGTGACTGACATTACAACAAACCATTAGAAATGGATTTCTCAAGCTTGAGCTGTACAAATGAACTCCTTGCCTGATAGCTTCCTGTTGTATTGGCTACAAGAAGATAAAACTTCAAAAAGGTTGTTTTATTTATTGGTATTGAAATATAAAGAACGGGAGCCTAAAGTCTTTAAACAATTTGTATAATTATAAATCACTTCCCTGGAAAATAAAGCTTACCTATGTCTTATCATTGTAATTAAAGTAAAGATATGCACTGTACATGCCAAGAAGTACAAAGCAGCTTTCTCATCTTGGTATGAAAATTCCAAATTGTTTTGTGATGATGCAGTTGTTTTGCTGAGTATGGAATGATTCCTCAGCCTCAATAAATTCGAATGTCCATGGATAAATGAATATGATTACAGTGTTCCCCCAGGTACTTTTAGCTGGGCGCACCACCCAGAACTTTTCAGTAACCAGCTGGCTGTTTATGGGTGGTTACTGAAAAGTTGGGTCACAATACACGGGCTGCCACCCAGCTTTCTGGGGTGATTACTGAATTACAACAGGAGGTCATGTTAATGAATAAGACGTGGGGAAGAAGTGACAGTGATTAATACAATACACTACAAAGAGATCAAATACTGCAGCACTTCCTGAGTCTTACAAACATTTCCATAAAGCAGATGAATTTGGAAAGGTGTGATTGAAATGAGCCATTTCTGGATAGATATCTGTGGGATGTCTAACTGAAGTCTGAATCACAGGGAGCTGACAACACTGTCTTTACCACAACGAAACCCTAACAAGTGTTGTCAGTTCTGCTGAACTACCTCTTATTATTACATGAGGGGGCTGTAGTACAGCAGGGGAGGACTCGGGCAGAGCTGGCAACCCTCCGTTTTACAAAGACAGAGGCCGCATTGTCAGCTCACTACAGCAAGGGAGAAACTAAAATGTCAGTGTATTTAAGATACAAGGAATATTTTTCTTGGCCAGTTATTACACATCAATATTCCTGGAACTTATTCTTGAAAGTTCCCCTAACTGCTGCATGCTGGAAATGACACCCAGCCCTCACTGAAAGCAGAGCTGTATGCTGTCCATGTTTTATCTCTGTGGGAATGAACATGGATTTTATAAATGAGGTCCAATACAAATAAATTTACCTTTTTCAATTTGTCCGATATCCCGGGGGTGAGCATGATACAGGACACCAACGTGCCCAGCAACATGAGGAATGCATAGATGAGACGGGTCACTGTGGAGTTATTGGAGCTGGGGCAGCATCGGCACAAAATACACGTGGCACTGCTGCACAGGCATGGAATCTGCAATAATAGAAAAGAATTATAATAGTGCGGTTCTGCAACCTAAAAAAAAGAATTTGCATACATTTTCATCAGTTATCACAAGTATTCAAAGACATGGCTACTATTGGAGCAATAGACAGGTATTTGATTCTCTGTATTACCAAGAACTAATATACGGGGAGATTGCTTCATAGGTGACAACAGAATAGTGACTGCACCACATTCCATGGAAATAAAGCAAACACACTATGGACTGATCCTTCATGCCCCCTTACCAAACAAACTCATTTATACCCTCTTACCCCAATTCCAAGGTACACCTGCCAGCTGCAAATCTTCTTTCCTGCTTACTTGCAAAGTACAAGCCTAGGGGCATCTATGGGGCATCTATGGGGCATCCTAAGGTGGTAAATGGAGGAGGACCCTGATAACGTCCTCAGTGAATGTAAATAGGGCTCTGACTTGGACTTTTTTTATACCTTGCACAATTCTGATTTGTTGAAAGCTTCAATTTAATGCTATATAATCCTAGACCTATCTGGTTAAATGGGCAGTGATTATGTGATGGATACACTGTGTTATTATATATTCACCATTGAAGGTATTTCTATGACATATTCATATCTAACATGAACCCTAATCCCATACACAATTATCAGTATCACTTTATTATCTATATGAACACTGAGCACTTTACCCTGTGAATGTGCAAACACAAATGACAGCGAGTACAGATTTACAACGTTTTGCATTGTCACATGCAGCTAATATGTTCTTCCCATGTGACCAGACGTGAATCTGTCACATTCACCCACTTATCTGACAATCTCTGTCCTACCCGCAGCCAGTTTTCTGGTGTAACACCTCCCTCCCTCTGTATTTCCTGTTTAATCTGCTCTGGTCAGAAGGAAAAACCAGACAAGTTACATCGCCCTTTGGCAGGACTTTCACTTTTTATGATGTGTGATGGTGTCACCAGAACCATACCGCCCCAATAACATATGTAAGGGCAGAGGAACAGAACCTCCTGAATTCTATGATCAGAGGTCACATTCTTACAGGACGGCAGGAAGTCACAGTTATATTTCATCATGTCAGACGAGAGTTCGGAAGCTATGTTACAAGCCTGGAAATATGTAAATCAGTAAAAACACAACAAATGTCACTGTAATATGGAAAGTAACACAACCACACACTATACACAACTGCCATGTATACAGGACATCACACCCCATCTTGTAAATGGAGATTTTTTATGCTGCTGTGTTATATTTGTGCATTGTGACATCATGTTATGTCAGTTAGTTCAGTCATTGTTATGTCAGTTAGTTCTGTCATTGTTATGTCAGTTGAGCTAATGAGGTCAGTGAATGGTAGGAAAGCTCTATACACATGAAGGGAGAGATCCATACTGACACAGCCAATCCCCACCATGACAGGAGCAGACTGCTCCTCTATACATGAATGGATCCATAATCACCTGGAGACAATGGCTGATAGGCAATGATGAATACCAGATTGGGACATGAGAAGAGCCCAGCCCACGCACCCAACGCGGCAGACAGGGGCCCTATCCCATGCACCCA
>NC_092863.1:10927970-10935606 GCF_032062135.1 Pyxicephalus adspersus | reverse complement strand
AACATGCCTGTATGTACCCACCCCAAATACTGAAATGACATGTAGGTACATTCACCAATAAACACTGCTATGAATTCACACTTTCACCTGATACCCCCATAACCAGACGTAACTAATAGATACCCGGCATGATTGGCAGGTACCCCATAACCGGACATATCTAATAGATAACCCCCATAAATAGACAGGACTAACAGATACCGAAACTAAACTATCCCCATATACCGCTCCTACTTCCAAGCTCCTCCATAAAACAATTTCTTACCCAGCTGGCGACAGAACAGATGCCCAGCACTCCCCCCATGTCGCTGTCGGCTCCCCGATCTCTGTTTACAAGCAGACAACAATAAGTCCTTCTCCTCTTCCTGTCACTCTGCAGACACTGACGTCTCCCTACGTCATTACGTCATTCACTCTGCAGCTCGACCCCACCCATCATCTTCAGGAGGAAACCCCCTTGGCGCAGGCGCACTGGAGAGGAGACGCTAGGAGGCAGTGCGCAGGCGCGGCTGATTTTCCAAGACGTGCGGCTGGTGTTCTCTACGCATGCGCAAATCTGAAATCCCATTTAATTGTTAGAGCTTCAGCTTCTAATTGAGTCAAGATTCAATATAAAGTCCGACTTATTGTTGTATATAAGCTTATGCCTGTATTGTAGACTTAAACCCAATAATTGGCACCTTTTAGATTCATAACATTGTGATATATTATCATCAGCTTCATAATTTATTGCAGCTGTCCAGTTCTTAGCTGCCTTGGATTCTTTTTTTTTTAGACCTTTGCCCTAATTATTATCAGTGACAATCCTCCTGATAACACTTCCTGTCTAAGGGTGACAACTGCATCATGTATTATATCAGGAGGAGCAGTGTTGTCACTCTCGGACAGGAAGTGAACTATTCTCTATAACTTACAGAAAAGGTGTTCTGCTGATAACATTGCTTAATATAAGAAGTGTCTCTTCAGGGACCCGATCCCCCCATTCCCGTTTTCTCAAGACTTGCCCCTCCATTAGGTAAGTTGTATGATCTCATTAGAACTAAACCCTTCCTGTGACCCCAAATATTGGGTATTATGAATGACCAGAAGAAAGGAACCTACAGCAATGAAACCAATTCCTTATTAATAAATCTAATCTATTATTTGGTATTTAATACAATCCCAATGGTTTGGGATGAACAAAATGGGAGAAGTTTGTTCATGGCCTGCAGTTGTAATGATAGGGGCCCTGGATTCTGGAGCCCGGTGACCATTGGTGGGGTCAGAAAGTTGCAATGTACAATGCGCCGGTATCAGCGGTGATGTAGAAATCACCATACTGACCTCTTTGTATCGTCCAGTAGAGCCCTATTGGTTACAACTCTGGGCCATGAACAAATTCTTCATACTTTGCACCATTATGAGTTTGTAGTTTTCATTTTTTCTCATTTAATTAATTTTTTTGCACTGCTTTGGTGTATTTTAATTTTTGTATCTCCCAGATAGAACACCCGAGGATCAAGATCTATGTGACTGCTTAAACTAGATGTGGACTATGGCTGCCATCTGTAGCCCATCTGCCAACCTTTTTGGAATTGGTTGCACATCTGGAGTATGAGGACAATATAGAGGTAAAAAAGCACTACATTTAAATAAATATATTTTATATACCGGTATTCATTTTCAGTGACCAGCATACCCAGTGACATGGCAGGGATGTGTTATTTGCCTGTATCGTTCATGGTAAAAGTTGTTCCTCCTTTGTGAGTTATGGATGCAACGTATAAATGGTAACAATAAGCTTGCTTGCAGACCATGCCAAATGACTGATGTGGACTGAAAGGGATTGGTTAAATATGTAGAAACGGAAAAATTGGCCCTGATTTATGTCTCCAAGACTGGAGAAGATAGACTATCATTTGAGAACCTGGGTAATCCAAGAAACCTGGAATGGATCTAGATCAGGATTGAAAACATTTGCTCACTAAGAGAAAATGAATTATTTAAAAAAAAACATTTCTGGTTTGCTGGATCACTCAGCTTCTCCCATGATAGTCTGTTTTCTCCAGTGTTAGAGAACTTTAATAAATCAGGTTTATCAACAGCAATGAAATGTTTTAATTGTAATACCCATAAATTTCCACTAGATGTCCTCAGCTGTATACATAGTAGAAGTATATGGAAGAACAGCTATATAATAATTAAATATATAGATATATAGAGCTAATAATATTAAATATATATTATTGGGGATTCCCTAGATACAATTCCAAACATTTTAGTAAAAATCCACTGCTTATTTTATTTAATAAATGCTGTCTGGAAGTTCAAACATTTTTTCATTTATTTTACATAGCTGCAATATGCCTGAAGACAGTGCAGTGATATGTGTCTCTCTTGACAGTACCAGGTAAAGGAAGCAAATTCTTAGAACAAAGCATTTTGCAAACTGCCTAGGCAAGCCACCATTGTCAGATGGCAGCGATTGCCAGCAAGGATTTGATGTGTTTGTCTTTTAGCACCTTCTACTGGAAACACACAGCTCCCAGCAAATAGACATCACATGTTAATGTGCAAACTTTATAACAGGCTCCCATAAGTACCTGTGTGCCAAGTTTACAATTAGCAGTAAAAATAGCTAGCTTGGAAGTGTTCCCTGCTACTGGAATGTAAACAGGATTAAGGAGTAGAAGGCTAACAGCCAATCAGAAACAAGCGCACAAGTGCCAATACATGATTTCTGATTGGTAGCTGTGCATTTTACACTGTGTATAAGCATATAATGACTTGATACAAGTTTGTACAGGGAGTGCTGTGTATATATTTTATTTAACAATCTGGGAGGCTATAAATATTTAATAAAGTGCAGTCCAAAATTTTCATACTGCTCATCCACTAGTCTATTAAAGTTTATTGGTTCTCATTTAAAAAAAAAATCCACACAAGTCAGTAATATTAATTAATATTTATATTATTATGATTATTATTATTATTATTATTAATAAACAGGATTATTATAGTGGCAACATATTATACAGCACAATAATTAAAAGGTTGCAGCATTGTTTAGTTCAATAAATTCTAAAATGACCATTTGGTCTGTATAGTTTGTGATTATATATTTACATTTCTGGAATTAAGTTTGTCAGATATACAATGCATGCTTTAGTAGTATTGCATAGTGATTGAAGTTTACCATCCTATGCTCTGATTGGTTGAAAGCCATCTTTCTGTGTTGCTTCTCCTGCGCTGACCAATCCCAGGCTGGGGGCAGGAAGGTGACTGTTTGCTCTATTGGTTATCTGTAGCAGATAAAAGTCAGGTCAGCAGCTTTTCTGTCTGCCTGCTGACTGCCTGTGAGTATTGCAGACCATTTTTATTTGAGACAGTTCCCTAAATGGAGCCTTTTATTATGTCTAGCTCATCAGTTTGCAGTAATACAACAAACATTGTGGAAAATGAATAATCATTTAGCATGCATTTCCAGCCCAGGATTTCATATTGCCAGCTTTCACAGAGAAAGGCGTCTTGTCTGATGACAATGACTGTTGTGTGCGGTAGAGAAATTCCAGCACTCCATTCTCCTTCTGTATTCTCAGTCCATAAACAAAGGGAGCATTTCCAGACAAACAAGCCTCAAGGTGTTCCCCGGCCTGTGGCAATAGACTGGCAGCGATCCCTCGTCTGGGTATGACAATATTCTGTATATAACATTCACACAGATCTCTAGCTACGGTACAACTAGTAGTCCCAGCGGGATGTGACAAGCACACGTCGCTAAGCTGCTGGAGGAGACCTGTGCAATCAGCAGGGGCCATTGATGCTTAGTAAGAAAACAAATCTGTCATCTTCTTTAATGAGCTTCATTCAAAAGCTGTTCTCCAGTTTGTGACTTTGCCTGGACTGAGATGATGGCAATGGTCTGCTGCAGTCAAGAAGAAGAATTTGCTCATTCTCCTCCCTCCCAGTGATTAGAATGTTCAGTATAACTTTGTCCCAATGTGAGAGGTTAGAGCAAATTATTATTTCTATTAATAAACAGGATTTATATAGCTCCAACATATTACGCAGCGCTGTACATGAAATAGGAGTTGCAAATGGCAGACAGGTACAGATAGTGACATAGGAGGAGGAGAGGACCCTGCACTGAAGAGCTTACAATCCAGGAGGTTGGGGAAATAGCACACAATAGAATGTCTGATATATATATATATATATATATATATATATATATATATATATATATATATATAAAGAGAGAAAGAGAAATAGAGACAAGGTCAGCTGCAAGAAGGAACTCTGTTCAGCCAAGCATGCAAGCCCCTTTATGTGATAGGCTGAATGAAATGACAGGAGAGGGGACACAAATCCTTCCGACACGGATGGCTGCAGCCTGGTTTGGCACAGCCTATACTCCGGTACTGGTCCATGGCCTGATTGTTGGGAACCCCTTGTCTTACTAGGTGTTTAATAATATCACAGGTCCCCATGACCCCTTTTTTCATCTAGCGGTGGGCAGATCTAACATGCTGTATATGATATAGAACCTGCAGCATTCTGTCTGTGAGTCTAATATAGGGGATGGAGCCTTGATCCATTGAGTTCAATAGATTTGGGCTTGGAAGCTTGGATGGAGTGGTGGCCTGAGTGCTGAGTGTACAGGGTGCATAGGGGTGGTGCCATTCTAAATGAATAATGTGCATCAGTATATGTTGTGATAGCACTTGGTAAAATGCCTTCATAGCAGATCATTGTCCACCACTCTGGGGTAAGAATCTGACATGTACAGCACTCCCTTGAAGTTGTTGATTAGTCGGCCATGGTGGATTGATGAAAGACTGATCAGGAATGATTGCTGTTCAGAGGAGAGCACAGCGGGGTGCCAATCCAGTGCTCTTCCTCTTCCCCATAGAACAGAATGGCGCTGTGTGTTCAGCACTGTAATGAAAGATTGTTTCCAGGGACAGTTCTCTGAGATCTGTATGGGGCTTTGTATCAGGAACAGAGAAAGACTGGAGAGTAATGTCCTGTGACCCTGCAATGCACTGCCCAGCTGCAGGTATAAAATACAAAAAGCTGAATCCCAGACCTAATGAAGTGTGCGAACGCCTGGCCTGCAGGAAATGCTTGTTACCTTGGCAGGGTCCCTTTAAAGACCATAGGAGGATACCAGTATCAGCAGACTGGACATTTTTATTTTCCAATGAATGGGGCAGTTGTGTTTACATTAAATCAGCATGCAGCACAAAGGTCCAGGATGTGGAGTTTATTTTGCATGAAAGAGTCCACATCCTGTCTACATAATGTTCTGCCCTGCGTGCCCGGACGGTGAACACAAATCGGCCTTCCACGGCTTCCTTTCCCTGCCCAGATTATGCCAGCGATGCCCTTTGCCTGAGAAAGCCTCCTTCCCCCAGACGGGGCTGTGACGCTTCTGTTTTGGGAATTTACTTGTAAATGGATTCCAGGCTGCTATGTTTGATCAAACACGGGGTGTCAATGCAAAGCCTCCGATTCTCAGGACAGAGCACCCACGTTGTGGCTTCATGATGATAATGTATGATTTCAGGTGTGTGACCAACACCAAATATCAGATTTATATCCCGGGGATCAGAATTCTGTACAATGGCTCTGATGTGTTCAAGCTCTCCAAAGCTTTCATCAGCTGGGTGAGCCAGCAAACCTGGATCGGATTTCTTAGAAGTCTTTTGCTATTTGTTAGCAAATGTTTTCAATCCTGGACCAAATCTATTGCAGGTTTGCTGGATCACCCAGCTTCACTGATGAAAGTGTATCTTCTCCAGTCTTGGAGAGCTTAATTAAATCGGGGCCAAAGAGTTCACCAATAACATGTCCTGATTTCAGGGGTCTCAATATAATGATCAATTCCTGCCAATAAAACACATGGACCTGGGACCGTGGCAGCAGGGAATGATTGGGGGAATGTCAGATTCTCTGCTTTATACATAGAGCCCATGAATCAATGTCATATAACTGCATTCAAATGTTCCTGCTAAGTGAAGTCAGTCATTGTATGAGCATTTCACCTTGCTTCAGGAGCAGAGCATTAAATCCAGGTTTGCTGGATCACCCAGGTTCACCCATGATAGTCTATCGTCTGCAGAGCTTTAATAAATCAGGCCTAATATATTTATTACTTATAATAATACAATGTATATATTAACAGTAATATAATAGAATGTGTATAAAAATGCAATGTATATGATAATATAATACAATGGGCTTTATTTATATATCATGTAATCTGACATTCCCTCTAACATTCCCTTAATGGAATCACTTACTGCCATTGAAACACATGGACCTGGAAGATTCCCACATAGGAATGTCTGATTGCCTGATTTATAAAAAAGAGCCTGATCTATACAATAATAGTAATATCATACAATAGGCTCTATTTATATATCATGTAATCGGACATTCCCTCTAACATTCCCTTAATGGGAATCACGTACTGCCATTGAAACACATGGACCTGGAAGATTCCCACATAGGAATGTCTGATTGCCTGATTTAAAAATAGAGCCCGATCTATATGACAATAATAATATCATACAATAGGCTCTATTTATATATCATGTAATCTGACAATCCCTAAAACATTCCTTTATTGGGAATCACTTACTGCCATTGAAAGTGACCATGGACCTGGAAGATTCCCATGAGGGAACATCATATTCTCTTTTTTTATAGACAGAGCCCAGTGCATGCAATACTATAATACTATACCACCATGTGTATAATGATAATAATAATAATAGTTATAATAATAATAATAATAATAATAATAATAATAATAATATAGGATGTGTTCCTTGTTTACAATACACAGACATTACTAGGGGATGACAAACCAGTTGAGCGGCAGGCAGCACTAGATGATGTCAGATAGATACCAATATAAATAAATGGGCAGATATAGACTATGACTGGTCGCTAGACCCGGACTCTGGTGCCGGGACATCTCGGTACCCGGAGCTCGGTGCCCCCATCCCACGAGCAGGGCGGGCGGAGGAGTTTTGTTCCTCGTTGCAGCTTGTAGTGTTTTCCGGGGTTGCTATGGTAACGCGGGGAGCGGAGAGGTTGCTGTGTGTGGGTAGACCGGAGCCGGGACTGTGCCGGGAGAGGTAGGACGGCTGTGTACGGGAGGAGGCCGAGTGTCCGCTGGGGGGTGCTGTCATTGTACGGGGCGCCAGTCAGTCCGCAATACTTACCTGGGGGTCCAGGTGTGCACACACTGACCAATCACATCATCCGTACTGCAATGCTCACCTGTCAGCACCTGGTTCTCTAATGATATGTATAGGGGTGTCATTCCGGATTATTCATCATGTGCCAATGTCTGGGGGACCTCCGAATGTCCAATTATCATGTCTTTATTTTCATACACAAATCTTCCCACTATACTTTCCTCTGTGCAGTCTGATATCTCATGTGTATGTGTAGATCTGTGCCATGGCAATCGCCGATCGCGTATAATTTGTATATGTATGGTAACATCGCTCCCGTCCTGTATAAAATATATATATATATTCTATGGTAATTGCCGATCCCGTATATTCTGTATATGTATGTTCCATGGGAATCGCCGATCAGGTATATTCTGTATATGTATGTTCCATGGTAATCGCCGATC
>NC_092863.1:10926266-10926714 GCF_032062135.1 Pyxicephalus adspersus | reverse complement strand
TCCAGTATAATATATATATATTCTATGGTAATCACTGATCCTGTATATTCTACCTATGTATGGTAATATCGCTCCAATCCTGTATATTCTGCATATGTGTTGTATGGTAATCGACAATCCTGTATATTTATATTCTAAGGCAGTCTGACATCTCATGTGTACGTGTAGATGTGTTTTATGGTATTCACCAATCCTGTATATTCTACATATGTGTTGTATGGTATTTAATCTCCCATCCTGTATAAATATATATATTCTATGGTAATCGCCAATCCTGTATATTCTGTATATGTATGGTAATATCGCTCCCATCCTGTATATTGTGTGTGTGTGTGTGTGTGTGTGTGTGTATATATAATTATGGTAATCGCCAATCCCTTATATTCTGTATAAATTTGGTAATATCACTCCCATCGTGTGTGTATGTATGTGTATATTCTATGGCAGT